>NC_048219.1:162172333-162326919 GCF_002007445.2 Ailuropoda melanoleuca | reverse complement strand
CGCGGGCGCGGGGCGGCGCGGAGCCCCGGCGGGGGGATGGGGGCGCGGCGCGGAGCGCGCCCGCGAGCTGTTTACTCGCGGCGAAGGGGAGGAGTGTGTGCGGCCGCCGGCTGCTCCGAAAGCCGGCGGCTGCGGCTCTCCTCCCCTGCGCCGTCCCCGCCCTGGGCCGTCGGAACTGCGCGCTCCGCTCGCTGCCCGCGGCGCGCCCATGGGCTGGGGAAGGGGCCGGCGGGAGCCAGGCGCAGCCCGGGTGCGGGTGTGCGGGTGTCGCAGCTGAGCACGGGTGTGCGTTGTCCGCGGGCCCGGGCTGGGCAGGGGGAGGGGAGGCTCGAGGTGCTCCTCCGGCTCCTACCGTGCTGCGCAGCGTGGGCTCCGCCAGCGGGTGCCGGCCGCGGGGAGGCTGGTCCGCGCCGCCGGAAGGAGGACGGTGGATGGAGAGGGAGAAAGGATCGCCGCCTGGGACCCTACCCCGAGCCAAGCCGGAGACCGGCTCAGACCGTGGCTCTTGTGTGGTCGAGCTGTCTTTATCCGTTTGACATGACATCCTGACTTCCTCTTTAGTCGCCCAGAGGCTGGTGGGTGGGTGGTGCGCGATGGGGACCCTTGGAGAAGGCGCTTTTGGTTCTGGCCGGTGTCTCCCGGGAGGAGGTGAAGTCCCGGGGCTCCACTCTCAGCGGTGGACCACCCTACCCTCTCTGTGCCTCTGTGTATCAGTTTTGTTGCTTTCCTTGCTGAGACACCGCGCAGGGTAGCTTCGGAGTCCTGGTTTGGAGAAGTGAGGTTGTTTGCTGACTCGGTTGACAGTCCTTGCTGCAGGTCTGTGGAATGGAAACACTCCATCTTTGCGGACTTTGCTGCTCTTAGGATATTGACACTCACGGGCGCCCAACCAAGTTGCCTGACCAAACTCTGCAGCTTCTTTCACGAAAAAGAAAAAAGGAAAAAGCTTGCTTTTTTCCCCCTGCCATTTTATTCATGGATAGTGAAATGAGCACTGTTTGGGGGTCCGGGTAGGCGCAGAGGCAGTCTTGACTTTGACACCCTGCCAAACATGCCATTCCTTGGTATGAAACATCTCCTGCATCTCCAATGGGTTGCATTTGTTGCCTTGCTGTCCCCAAGTAGAATCCAGTCAGAGCATCCTGCGATTTAGATGCAATCACCAGAATGATTGCTCTTATATCGCTTAGAGTCAAAATTTTGCTTTGTTTTCTCTAAGTATTTACAGGCTTTTTTTTTTTTCTTTGTGTGGAGAAAAGATCACCGAATTAACATTCATCTTATCCTTAAATTTAGCAGGAAGAACAGCTGGTAATTGTGAGGAATCTGCTTGTTACCATTGGCTCCAGAGCACTTTAAAGTGTTTGTAAGTTGATATTAGTATTCTCCCCACCTTTTTTGGTCACATACTTTGACAACTGTTAGACATTTGCTTTTTTTTTTTTTTTAATCTTCCAGTTTTAGTCTGCCCTGGTCATGCCATCCTCGCTGGTCCAAGTTACTATACTTGTTTCTTAATTCCTGAATCTTCAGAGTACAAAACATGAATCTAATGGGCATTATTGTTATAAGCACATATACAACAGAATTTCACATAGAATTTTAGTGTTGGAAGAGATGCTAAAGACAATCTTAGCCCAAATCCTTTAATTTTTAAATGAAGAATCTGAGATCTGAGGAAGCGAAGCACGTGGTCCTCAGTGATCGCAACGGTTGGCCTGTATTGCTGCTGAAACTAGCTTCTGTCTCCTGCCTTCCAGACTTCTGTGCTTTTTGCCGGAGGTTGTAAGACACCTCCATCTTCTCATTGGGTGTGTTGAAAGGGTTACAAGAAGGCATCCTCTCCTGAATCAAGATCAACACTAGGGAAAAGTGTATTTCTTGGTCTTAGAAAGAAAGGAAGTTATTCTTTGGGACTTACCAGAGTAGGACTTTCAAAGATGTTTTCTTTTAAAATGTTTCTGACTTTATCTCCTCCCTTCCCTAAAGAAACTAGTATCGCTATGGAGAAAAAGAGTCATATAACCTGGATTTGATTCCATCTCCAGATGCATAAAAGGGATCTAAGGAGTTCTCAGGTTCAGCAGCATCTAAGAATTGCCAACCTATCTTGGGACAGGGCCAGACAGACGCTGGATGAGGAGGTGGTCTGGGCTGGGTGGAGTTGTGAGCAACGGAGGTTTCTGTGTGGCTTTAGGTCCAGGAAGTGTGTGGTCTTTCTTGCCTTATATAGTCTTACCTTTTGGTTTGAAACTAAATTCTTAGATGCTGGTTCATAACCTCACCAGAGGCTTAAAAACCCTCTGCTTCAGTTCCTGCTACAAGCGTTTTGCGCCATCATTGTGGGTAGGGGGCTGCACGCTTGGAGTCACTGCCTGTGCCATAGAGTTTGTAGCCGAGCGCCTGACTCCATTCAGCTGCTGGTGCAAGTCCCTTCTCGGTTCCTCCGTCCTCTCTTAATGCCCTGTTTGTGAGGTGATTCTTGATTTTTCCCCATGGCTCTTGGATGTTTAGCTTGATATCCTGATTTCCCTTACACATTCTTATTGTTGATAACCTGAATCACAAACCGTCTTGGTTTGTTTTTAAACACGCCTGAAGGAAAGACTCTAAGAAGATGACATTTCCTGTCCTGCTGGGCTTGCTGGGTTGATGGCAGTCACTGCGCCTACAGTCAGTCCCACATGGGCTTGTCGGTCATGCACAGGAAGGGACCGTCTCTTCTGAACTCTGTTTTGGGATAGTTTAAAAAAGGGAGAGGCACATGTGGTTTTTCTTTTCTTTTTTTTTTTTAATTAATTTTGTTTTGTTTTGTTTTGTTTTTACTATGAGAAGGAACTGGGAGCTGTTGCTACAAACAAACTTAGCATTTAGCACTTCTGCATTTGTAACCGTGTCTCTTCTGTTTTCCTCTTCACACAGCGCACATCATTTTTCTTGCAGTGTTTCGGGGACCAGTCAGCTTGGTTTGCCTAGAACAAAGGGGTTTCCCAAGATGTGGTACTTTCGGTGCTAAAGGTGGGAAAATTCTAGGCAAACCACGATGAGTTGGTCACCCTGTGCAGCATAGAACATATTCACCTATGTAATTAATATAATAATGTAATTATTTTGCTCCTAAATGGACATTAGGAGATTTCTTTATGTCTTTGATAAAGTGAGGTGATTTTAAATTTGGGAAAGAAAGTTCTATTTCATGCAAACGTAATGCGTTCTAGCTCAAGATAGCCATGAAACTCTTTGTAATTTGATTTGCAATTGACCTTTTGGGGGCTGCTTTTTATGTCTAGTTAAGGTACTCCAGTGATTTTAAGTGTCTGGTCATATCTTCAGCCTGCCCTCCTCACCCCCCAAAAAAGTTTTTCAGAGTTATGAAGCCAGAGTGGTAAGTTCTTTTGGATCTTTGAAATGTTCCCTGTTCTTAGCTGAATTTGCTAATGACAGCCGAATGTCACCTCCATCTCAAGGGCTGCCTGTAGACGAACTGTTTCAGCAGGTGGCCCTTTTTGGAGCTTCCTGCCTGGAGGCCTTCTGGCTAGGTGTCCCCTTGCCAAGTCCTAGCTCACACTTGAGTCACCCATCTCCTTGGCAGCTGTGGCAGTGGCAAGAAGCTAGAAATCCTGTAGCTTTGAAAGCAGGATTTCTAGCTCACAGTGTGGGGCCTTGGGACATGTTGTGTATTTTATAGGGCTGCCCTCATCCTACCATTGCTCCCAAGAGCACTGGGTTTACAGCAGACTCAATGCTGCGGTCATGCCTTCAGCAAAGAAGGGAAAAGAAAGGCTTTATTCTTTGGACCCTTCTTTAGTTGTTTTGGGATCCAGTCACATGATTTGGGGAGTGCACTTCAGGGCCGGTGTTTCCTGGCAGAGACCTAATAATGACTTACATTTGTTGTGATCTTGTATGTTGGGCCCTTGCCGCGAATCATCTCTCTTAATCCTCACAGCCTCACTAGGAGGTAGGTGGCAGTGTGATTCCTATTTTATAGATGAGAAAACAGGAATAGGGAGGCTAATTGACTTGTTCAAGGTCACCCACTAAGCGAGCGCTGTGTCCTACCCTGGCAGTCTGATTGCACAGGTGGGGCTCTAACCACAAGGCTATACTTTCAATAGTTGAAAGGTCAGTGCAGCTGTAGGACCCATGGATGCCTGCTCTAATTTACCGGGAAGCCATGGGGCGAGCTGCACCCCCACACTCCTGGCTCTTGCTCTTCGGGCCAGACCCAGTCCTGTCCAAGTTAGGAGCTGCTCTGAGGCCTCTGCTAGTACCAGACTTGGGCCTGGCTTGTCCTGCTCGCTTCTCCACCTCCCCACTGTGCTGAAAGACCTGTTGGTTGGTAGGTGGGGGGTTTTTTCCTTGGTCATTAAAAGTAAACCATGATCACTGTAGAAAAGTCAGAAAGCTAGATATGCAAAAAGAAACAGTTAAAACCATTTGCAGTCTTCGTACTCAGAACTACTCTTAACATCTTGACAGAAAAGGAAACTTCTAGTCTTCAGTCTAAGTAGCTAGGTAAAACTTTTCAGCGTTCCACATGATATCAGTATCTTTCTCTTGACCACAGAGCTAACAACTATGCTTTCTAGACCAGTGATTTTTTCCAAATAAACTGAATTTATGCATCTCTTAAATAAATGCCTGGCTGCTCTAGTGGAAACCCAGCAGCACAGGCTTTTTTTTTTTTTTTTTAAGACTTCAACTTTTACTTCCTCTTTTCCTCTAAGTAGAGAGTAAATATAAACTCCAAAAAGCACAATTGTTTGTGCCAGAAACAGGACTGAAACATTCTTTAAAAAGATTTCTATTTCAATAATATAATAGGAGTTTCTGTAGGCTGAAGTATAACATGAAATAATTTTAAAAATGAGGAGCTGAGAGATATAATCCTGTGGTTTTCAAACTTGGAAAGCTTTGGCTGTCCTTTTTTTTCTTTCTTTTTTTAAAGTAAGCTCTTTGAACTGACCACCCTGAGATCGAGAGTCACATGCTCTACTGACTTAGCCAGCCAGACACCCCCTATGGCTCTCCTGTTTGTTTTCCTCAAAGAAGATTCCATATTGAAGCTTAATATATAAGAGATCAGTGGTAGTAGTGATCTCTGAGGCCCTTTCAAAGATTATTGGGCATTAAGGAGGGCACGTGGTATGATGAGCACTGGGTGTTATATGCAACTGATAAATTATTGAACTCTACTTCTGAAACTAATGATGTGCTGTATGTTGGCAAATTGAATTTGAATGAAAGAAACACAAAGATTATTTGGGTTTAGTATTATTTGAAAGCCCCCTTAGATGAGAAAACTACTGGTGACTGATTCAGTGATTTTTTTCCTGACATATCATGTACTCAAAAAACAAACATTTATAAATGTTTGTAGACGATTAGGAGTGACATAGAATTTGGATGACCGGGGCGCCTGGGTGGCACAGCGGTTAAGTGTCTGCCTTCGGCTCAGGGCCTGATCCCAGCGTTCTGGGATCGAGCCCCGCATCAGGCTCCTCTGCTAGGAGCCTGCTTCTTCCTCTCCCACTCCCCCTGCTTGTGTTCCCTCTCTCGCTGGCTGTCTCTGTCTCTGTCAAATAAATAAATAAAATCTTTAAAAAAAAAAAAAAAAGAAAGAATTTGGATGACCATCCGTTTTTATTTTTATTCATTCTGCGACAATTTTGAGACTGTGGGAGTACTGTTGAATATTAAGGTGGGAAAACAGGTGTGAAACAGGTGTGTCCCAGGTAAACCTGCACACTTGGTCCCACTACATAGACTGTGTTTGCTCACCCCAGGCTCGACAGTAAGTGAACTAGTGACTAGTAGACTAGTCAGTGACTTTCAAGGCAGGGTTACACTGGAGCACGTATTACAAAGATTGCTTTGTCACCTTAGGCAAGTCCGGAGTCGGAAAATGGCTTCCGTTTCATGCATCAGTTCTGAGCAGTTGGGTGAGGCGTTGTAGGAGCGTTCTGGCTTGCAGCTGTGGATGGGGGGACATGTAATGATCAATCATCAGTGTTTGCTAGGTGATGAGGTAAGGGAGAGGTGGCCTGTGTTGTGCGTTAGCCAACCCTTGGCAGGTCATTAGCCTCCGCCGGCCTCATGTCCTTCTTTGTAGAATGAAGAGGTTGGACCGGATGCCTTTCAGGTGCCTTGGCTCCTCCCGCTCCCTCTGTGACTCAGTCCCTCTGTTGACAGTTTGTGCTGTAGTCTTCTGAACAGACGTGGCCATGGAGGGCGTACTTGCTGATGAGCTCCAGTTTAATTTTCTAGGGAACAAAGTCAAACAGTTACGTTCAGATTCCAGAAGAAGATTTTAACCAATGTCAGTGATTTAGGAACTGATTCCTGTCCTATGCCCCCCCCCATTTGATAGATCATGCAAGGTTATTTGTTTTATAAAGCATCAATTTTATTGATTATTCCTTTAGGGCCCTTTTACCAACATCGTATTTGCCTTCTGCTTGACTTCAGGGGTTGAGAGAGCAGGTATCTTCTCTTATCCGTGTTTTAGTCTGTAAAAAAGTTGGTAGCCCAAGAGGTTGAAATTAATGATCATGACTCTAGTTTTTCATTATGATATTCATAATTTTTAAGAACCTTTTTATTTGTCTCCCCTTTTGAAACTGAAAATTCATTTAGCGCTCTATTAATTGGACCAAGCAAATGAGAAGTATATAGTCTGCCTTTGGGCTTTTTCAGGCTTTGCTAAGCCAGCAATGGTTGCTTGTATTTCTCGGTCTTCCTGTGTCTGTAATTCCCTCACTCCTGCCCTGTGAGTCATAAGCATCCCTGTGGAACTTTCTAAGGTATCTTTAATACCAGGAGACCATTTTGCCCCAGGGGAGCCTCCAGAGCTCTTGGTAAAACTAGAGGGATTTGTAGGAACATCTGAGGCCTAGACATGCAAAATTTCCTCACAGTTCCCAGTCTGTCTCAAAGGTTTCAGTGTTGAAAAAAGGTTTCAATGCTAAATTGCTGTTGCTCATTTTCAAAATAATACTAGATGGGAATCAGAAGACTGAGATTCTACTCATGGTTCTTTTTCTAATAGTTGTGTGGCTTTGGGCAAGTCCTGGCCTTAGTTTCTTTGTCTGTAAAATGGGAGTGGATGGGTAGAGCATCCTTTACATTCTTTCAAGTTCTAACAGTCTAAGAGAATGCCCCAGATATCATGTTTCAACTCATGGAATCTGGTTTGAAAAGTATCTGCCTTCCGTGAACTTCTGTTCTCTTCCCCACCTCTCCCCCTGCACCTCCACCCTCCCAGGGTGGTGGTTGCAGCTAGACTTGACCAGGTCTGAGAAACACACCCCACGCTCTGCCTGAAGGTCAGAGATCCTTTCCCCAGGAATGTCATCTTCTGGCATCTCCAACAGCTGAGTTTCAGGGAGGGACACAGAACCCCTGGAGCTGCTTTCAGTGTGGTCCTGTGAGAATTCCCTGGTGCTTCTTGCAGGACAAGGGGAGCAAGACTTGCAGCCCCCGTGTTTGTCTGTTGTGAGCTGTGCTGAGCTGGTGCCCGCTTTAGCCTTCCTCAGAGATGCTGCTTTAGCGAATGGCCTGGGTTCTGCCCATAATCGTATTTTATTGAACTCCATAATAACATCTGGGTCTAAAAAGTCTGTTTTCCCAGTGTTGGACCCAGAGATTGGGTGCAGTTGACACAGTGACCACAGACTTTCTCCAGGAGGGAATTCCTACTTGCAATCCACAGCCTCTGTATGTGTAGATATCCTCAGTCTGTAGAAGCAGCTTGTTTTGCTATCTAAGACTGTCAAGATGAAGAGTAAGATAGGAAGTAGAAATTTAGGTAAGCTGGGACAAATCAACGAACCTGTTATTGTTAAACAATGGCCTCCAAAAGCCAGCGGTGCTTCTGCCCCAGGGCTGAGCAAGATGGCTTGCTGAGTTTGGGAAAGAAAAGATCAGAATTCGCAGTTCTTTTAGAACCCTTTAAAATGTTCATTTTTGTATATTTTGAATATATGTTATACCCCAGTACTATACAAATCCTCTTTGTTCTACTTCCCGCTTCTGACCACCTGGCCCAACCACCACTCGGACGTTTGTAGCAGCCTTCTGACGGGACTTGGTCATCCAGCCTTGACGCTCTGCTCTCAGCGTGGCCGTCAGAGTGATGAACTCTGACGCTCAGATCATGTCTTTTCTCCACTCAGCCCGTCCCATCTCACACAGAGGAAAAGCTGAAATGGAGTGGCCCACCAGGCCCCCTCCACTCACCCGTCCAGCCATGTCTCCTCCTCTCTCTCCCTGGCTCCTGGGCTCCAGCACCGGCCTCCTCACCGTTTGTTGAACATGCCAGGCACCCTGCTGCCTGTAATCCCTTGACGTTCCTGCTGCCTGCGGAGCTCTTCCGCAGAAGTCCACATGCCTGGCCTCACCCCTTTCAGATCTTTACTCACATGGTACCTTCCCAGTGAGTCCTTGCCTGACCTCGCTGTATCAACTGCCTACACCACATTTCCTGTCCCCGTTCTGTATTTCCTCTCCGTAGTACATATCCCTCATACCATATATTTTATCTTTTTATAAAAATAAAAACTTCCGTGTAGAAGAGATACAAATAACAGGGCAGAGTTTTTTGTTGTTTTGTTAGCTTGGTTCATTCACTGCTGTAACGTCAGCACTTAGAAACAGTATAAGGCACATAGTAAATGCCCAATAAATAGTTGTTAATTGAATGATATAAAAATGTATGTGTGTGTATGTATGTATATATCTACGTGTTCAAATGTTTTGACTCATTAGGGGTTCAACCAAAAAACTTAAAAATACTTATATAAACAGAGCTTCCATCTGTACACTGGGGTATTGGATTTCCATTCAAATGAAATTTGGAGTAATCTTTCTGCCCCATCACATGTTGTCTTCTTTTCTGGTTATATTTCTCCTCTTTTTAAATTGAGCTTTCGGTGGTGGGGCTGGGTTAGCACCATACTTGGTTCTCAGTGGGTTCCATTTCTTTTATAGGGTAGGTACCAGAGTGACTCTAGGGAAAGGGAGATGTGGACCCCAAATATTATGGGAAAGGGTACTCTGACCCATGGCAAAGTGGATCATCTTTTATGTATTCAAGCAATTGAAGTCTGTTTAATAAGCTCCATTTCCAAGGCAGTGACTCTGGTGGAGTCTTCTGCTCCCCCTTTCCACAAAGAACAAGAACAGGTACAATAAAATGGTTAGAAACCAGAGAGAGATTTGGGAAGGAGGAGATAAGACCATAATCATGCCTTACGTTATTTAACCCTGACAACATCTCTGCAAAGGAGCGACTGTCATCATTCCACTGTAGAGATGAGGAAAATGAGAATTGAGAGATTAAGTAGTCTCTTTAGGGTCACATGACTCTGGGGGTCACAGCTGTGCAAACTTGTCTCCAAGGTGCACATTCTGAGCTGCTGTGCTTCTGGCCTCTTGAGACCGGCGTAGTATCACAAGAGGCTCCTTTCCTCACGGAGCTCGTGGTGTTGTTAGAGATGGTGTCGCATGCCTCGTGCCAGGAAGGCCCTCATCAGATGGTCACTGCATGCACATGGCAGACAAAACAGCTGTCACATCAGGTGTGGTGCAGGTTTAGACTACATTCTGGGGGTACTTATTAGGGACGACAGAAGTCCAGGGCATGGTTACTAAGAAAGGGATCAGGGAGCTGGAGGGAGTCTAATGATCCTTGAGGAAGGGAATGATCTAGACAGCAGACGAGGATGGAAGGCATCCCAGGTGAGTGATGTGCCATGTACCCATCAGCTAACCCGAAGGCAGAATTTACTGAAACAGAGGGTTCCTACTAGGAAAGCAGAAGAGGAAAGGAAAGAAATATTCAACATGCATACTTGGTAGGAGGGGTATTTGTGTCTTAACAAATCTTTCTTACTTGAGTCTTCCTCCCTCCCTCCCTCCCTCCCTCTCTCTTTCTTTCTTCCTAGATTTTATTTATTTATTTGTCAGAGAGAGAGCACAGGCGGGGATAGCATCAGGCAGAGGGAGAAGCAGGCTCCCCACTGAGCAGGGAGTCTGATACGGGACTCGATCCCAGGATCCTGGGATCATGACCTGAGTCGAAGGCAGATGCTTAACTGACTGAGCCACCCAGGTGTCCCTTGAGTTTTCTGATAGGTACTATGTGTCATCTCCTGGAGACAAAAATTGTGTCTGGACAAAACTCATTGTTTCCATGTGTCGTATAGGCATGATCTTTAAAAAATGAATTTATATCCCATCTTGTTATAAAAGGTATTGAAGCATAAGGTGAGGTGTTACCTTATGGGTACTTCTGTCTCTACTCCCTACTTGAATATTGTACACATTCTTGTTATGGCAGCATTTTGTGGATAAACATGTATCCTGGAATATTGAACTTCATTGAAAGAGGCTGGATGGTTGGTCTTCATGGTTCAGGACACTGACAGATTAATGTAGGCACATAGTAAAATTTTAAAAAATCCAGACTATGGGGAGTATACAGGAAAGAATGATTTCATTTCTTTAAAAAAAATCAATTGCAAATTGCACTACTAGGTATTTATTCAAAGGATACAAACATTGTGCTTTGAAGGGACACCTGCACCCCAATGTTTATAGCAGCAATGTCCACAATACCCAAAATATGGAAAGAGCCCAGGTGTCCATTGACAGATGAATGGATAAAGAAGATGTGTGTGTGTGTATGTGTGTATACACACACATACACACACACACATACACACAAATAGAATACTACTTAGCCATCAAAAAGAATGAAATCTTGCCATATGCAACCACATAGATGGATCTAGAGGGCATTATGCTAAGCAAAATAAGTCAGAGAAAGACAAATACTATATGACTTCATTCATATGTGGAATTAAGAAACAAAACAGATGAACATAGGGGAAAGAATAAAATAAGATGAAAATTGAGAGGCAGGCAAACCATAAGAGATGCTAAACTCTAGGAAACAAACTGAAGGTTGCTGGAGGGGAGGTGGGTGGGGGATGGGGTAACAGTGATGGGCATTAAGGAGGGCACAGGATGTAATGAGCACTGGGTGTTATATGCAACTGATGAATCACTAAATTCTACCTCTGAAACTAATAAAGAAAATCAATTGTGAGATAAAAAAGGGAGGTGGGGAAATATATAGATCAATGAGAAATAAGGCGCATATAAACTAATTGCAGCGAATAGATTTGGATTCTGATTCCAACAAATTTAAACACATTTCTGTGAGACAATTGGGGAAATTTGAATACTGCCTGGTTATTTGATGCTTTAAAGTATGAATATGGTATTGTGGTTATGTTTAAAAACAAAGTCTTTATCTTACAAACAAGAAAACAAAACCACAAAACCTGAGCATTTGCCCAGGGCACCTAAATATTTTAGTGACTCACTCTTTTTGGAAGCTTTTTTTTTTTTCTTTCTTTCAGTTTATTTCTTCCTGTTCTCTTTGCGCCCCTTCTAAGCTTTCTGCTGTCGCCCTGACAGAATGTCTTCAGTGGAGTTGTTAGAATCCTTTTTGATTGTCAGAAAAGCACACAATTCTGCTAGTTTCATTGCCTACAGAAGTAGGCAGCTAACTCTGAATTGGTGGTGAGGCTCACCCACCAGTGGACGTAGTTTGAGCGGCCCTCATAACTCAAGGCAGATATTTGAGCATCTACCTTAGAATCCACATCTTGGGTGCCTTTAGAAGACCTCGATTTGGCTGTCCTGTACAGTTATTTAAGGATAAGGGATTTCTAGGTGAATTTAAATATTAGAGTTGCCCCGAATCACTTTGTTATATCATTTTTCTTTTTTAAATTCCAGTTAGTTAACATACAGTGTTATATTAGTTTCAGGTGTACCATCTAGTGATTTAACAGTTCCAGAATCACCTGGTGCTTACCATGATGTTACATTACTTTTTTTTTTTTAAAGATTTTATTTACTTTTTATTTGAGAGAGAGAGAGAGAGTGCATGTGCATGCACAAGCAGGAGGAGGGAGAGTGGGAGAGGGGGAAGCAGACTCCCCACTGAGCAGCGGGCCCAAAGTAGGGCTCCTTCCCAGGATCCTGAGATCATGACCTGAGCCAAAGTCAGGCACTTAACTGACTGAGCCACCCAGGCGCCCTGATGTTACGTTACTTTTAAACCATGTTTCTGTTTAAACTGGGTAGTTTTATTTATTTATGTATATTTTTAAGATTTATTTCATTTATTTTAGAGAAAGAGAAAAAAAGAGTGTGCTTGCGTGTGAGCAGGGTGAGGGGCAAAGAGGGAGAAGGAAAGAAGCAGACTCACTACTGAGCATGGAGCCCCATGTGGGGCTTGATCCCATGACCCTGAGATTATGACCTCATGAGCTGAAATTAAGAATCTGAGGCTTGGGGCACCTGGGTGGCTCAGTCGGTTAAGCGTCTGCCTTCAGCTCAGGTCATGATCCCAGGGTCCTGGGATGAGCCCCACATTGGGCTCCCTGCTCCACGAAGAACCTGTTTCTCCCTCTCCCTCTGCTGCTCCCCCTGCTTGTGCTCTCCTGCTATCTCTCTGTCAAATAAATAAATTTAAAAAGATTAAAAAGTAGAATCTGGGGCTTAACCGACTCAGGCCTCCCTAAACTGGGTGGTTTTAACAGATAGCAAGCAGTTATAAGGTCTCAGTTTTAATGACCCTTGTTGCCACGCCTCTTTTCTTACCTGAACAGGAAGGAGGTGTTGGTTGTTGCCCTCAAAGCTGACATATCTTTATTTCTACAAGTGTGAAAATCCTTCCATATCCTTTTTTCTTTTAAGATTTATTTATTTATTTCAGAGAACATGAGAGCGCATGAGCACAAAAGGCAGCGGTTGAGGGAGAAGAAGAGAGAACCCCAAGCGAACTCTGTGCTGAGCTCAGAGCCCTATGTGAGGCTTGATCTCACCACACTGAGATCATGACCTGAGCCAAAACCAAGAGTCGATTACTTAACCTGCTTGGCCACCCAGGTGCCCCCTTCCATATCCCTAATGGAGCCCAGATTTAAGAATAGATTGTGGGCTTGAGAGATGGCCAGTTGCAACTTGAGTGAATGATGCCGTCACGTGTAATTCAGAAGCTGGTCGACTAGGGTTTTCGATGCTTTGGAGCCTCAGTATAATTAAGTCTTGGGGCCCGTGAGGTGAATGTAGCGTTTAGTTGCTCTTGCTACTTTTCTTAGCAGCCAAGAATAAACAATCTTATTTTGAGGAGTTCTGCTCTTTAGCAAAGAATCTCGTATCAAGGTCCCAGGGTGCTCTATTACTGTGTATACAATATTTTAAAATGTTGTGACATATTTCTTTACAATTTCAAAAAATATTACATGGGAGTGGCATAGTTAAGCTAATACCAAATTTGATGTCTGAAGGTCTAGACTAAAGGCACATCTCTGCTTCTGACTAAGTGTCTCAGACACAACTGTGACAGAACTTTCCTTGATTATAAAATGGTTATAATAATACTTTATGGGGGAAGTTGTGACAAGTGGGAAAAGTCTTTGTACAGCAAGTGGCCTAAGGGCACTCAATAAATAGTCCTTGAATTAAAAAAAAATTTTTTTTTAAATTATGTTAGTCACCATACAGTTAGTCCTTGAATTTCTGGTTGGTTCTTCATTTATCAAATTAAAGTCTAATTCTCTAGGGCCAATTTCAGTTCTATGGAAATATGATTTTAATTATTTTTTGTTTTAAATTTATGACCATTTTTCTGGTCTTTTAAAAAAAATTTCTAACTTAAACAGCATTGGTAAAAAATGTTTGTTTTATTTTTGTGTGAAATCTCCATACTTAGATTTGAATTGTAGCATTTGGTTCCTACAACTTTAGAAGTGCATTTTTTGTTCATTTTGGTTTTAATGAAGGAATTGACTTACTTGACTGAAGAATTTTATGTTTAGAGAGAACTAGGAGAATAAATATGTGTTGAAAAAATTCTGAGGAGTTTGCAGTCATTCTTGATTTAAGTTGTCAAAAATAACTGAAAATTACTTTTAAGAATGCCACTTCCTCTTCACAGAAGTATAAAACCATGTCTTTTTGAGGAAGTGTATAAGAACAAAGTAGTTGATAGGGCAATCTTTGTAAAAAATCATCATGGAAGAATTTCTGAGGAACATTAAAGTTTCAAGTCTTGAATGAACATAGGATAGAAAGCCATATATTTCTCTGAAAAAAATGTGATTAAAAAAGTCAGAAGAAGGATTCTTTGTAAAAAGTCACTTTAATTTGGAGTCTTTCTTTTTCTTTTAAAACTACAGAATGCGATTTAAAAAGGAGGTGAGACACCATTGGGTACATGTGTATGTTTTAATTCTTTTATTTTAAAAGATTTTATTTTTTTTAAGTCATTTCTACACCCAATGTAAGACTTGAATTCACAACCCCAAGATCAAGAGTCACACGCTCCACTGACTGAGCCACCCAGGCACCCAATATATGTTTTAATTCTAAGATGTATTTCATTTTGAGGTATATCTGGTTAAAGTGTAGGACAAAATAAAAAGGGTCACAGGAAAATAAAAATGAGAGCAGTACTAAAAAAAAAAAAGTAAACTAAAGAAAGAAAAATAGGAGAGAAATACATATTTTAAAAAAGAGGGAGGGGTGCCTGGTTGGCAGAGTTGGTTAAGTGACGGATTCTTGGTTTCGGATCAGATCATGATCTCAGGGTGATGCAATCAAGGCCCTCATCAGGCTCTGTGCTCAGCGTGGAGTCTGCTTGAATATCTCTTTCCCTCTCCCTCTGCCCCCTCCCCCCCCACCATGCACTCTTTCTCTCTCTCTCTCAAATAAATAAATAAATGTTAAGAAGAAATGAGGAAGGAACTGAGAATGGATGGAGACTGACCATGTTACTTTCCAAGGTGAATGTTAGAGATGCTCTTAAACTAAATTGGTCATTTGCTACATACTCTGCTTTTAAACATAATTTTTAACATTGAGCACTGCTCTTCAACCACATTGGCACTTATTTCTTGGAGTTCTAGGATTGGAATAACCAAAGTGGAGGTTGTTAGTTAAGCTACAAAAGAAATGACCAGAGCTGGGTACCCAGAAGGCTGACGGCATGGGGCTGATGGCTGCGTGGCGCTTCCTGTGGGTCCTTGCTGCTGATGCTGCGGCTTTAGGACCCGCGTAGCGAACAGCAGTAAGACGTTATTTTACACGTGGGAAGGCAGGTATTGGAGGCTCCCGGGACTAGTAACTACGTTCCTGTGACATCTCTGCTTTTAAGGGCCTACTGCTTGTCCTTGTGAGCGGAACTCAAGAAGGACGTTTCCTTATCACTGCTTCGGTGAGCTTTTCCAGAGATCCAGTTCTTACCTCCCTTTCTGCCAGAATTGGCTGTGAGACCCTGGCAGACATTACAGCGCTCTGGGCCTCAGTTTCCTCTAAGGCATGCGGACGTTGGTTAGAACAGCCAGCAGCCGCGCCGCTCTCTGACGGCTGTCACCCGGAGGCTGGCAGACCACTGTCCGTGCGCCTGCGGGATCCAGCTCCAGGCCTGTTGTTATATGGCCTGTCAGCTAAGAATAGTTTTCACATTTTTAAATGGTTGAAAAAGATCAAAAGAATAATATTTTGAGACACATGAAAATTATGTTTTCACATTTTTAAATGGTTGAAAAAGATCAAAAGAATAATATTTTGAGACACATGAAAATTACGTGAAATTCAAATTTCAGTGTCCATAAATAAAATTGTATGGAACACAGCTTCCCTCATTTGTGTATGAGTTCTCTGTGGCTGCTTTGCGGCCCCGCAAGTGGCGTTATGTTAGGTGGTTGCTAGACCCCGAATGGCTGGCAAAACTGGAAACATTTACTGTCTGGCTCTTTGCAGAAAAAAATGTGCCAGCCCCTGCTCAAACCCAAGCACAGGGACCGCACTGCTCAGAAAGTGAGTGTTGTCTTTGTATTACCTATGCTGTACTTTGAGCTAGATTTAATTAGATTAATATGGTAATTCGCGCTTCTATTATTTTCTCCAGGAGAAAGTAGAAGTTTAGTTAGCTTTCTTGGTATGTTTTTAATTAAAAAGAAAAATCCCCTTTAAAACAATAGTTTGTTTGTACTGAGACTTTTTTTCCCCTCCCTTTAGGAATCACTGTAGAGAAGGAAGCCATATGTTTGTATTTTAAATCATTCGCCTTTTAAACTGGATTTTTAAGCTCCAGATGTGGACTCAGGAACAGTTAAAATGTACTTTTGATGTTCTCCAAGAGCCACGATGGGGGAGGAGAGCTTTACCTCTTATATTTGAGAGTGAAACAGAAATCTTAATATTTTCTATTTCCCATCGTGTGCTAAAAATGCTATTTTTAGTTTCTTTGAGTAGACAGTCTATGTTAATATGGGGATCAAAATGGCTTTAATTTTATGGAACGCCAATTAGAGCAATTGAATGAATATATTTTGAAGATACACTCAATTATTACAAATGGAAATTATAAAATTAAAAGATAAATATCAATAATGTCTACTTATCTAATTTCTCACTATTCTAGAAAGTTCTCTCTAAAGCTAAGTCTGGTATTTCTGTATGAGTTATGGGTTTGGGTGAGTGAGTGTGTGTGTGTATGTGTGTGTGTTTCCAGTGTTCACGTCTTCCTCCTACTCTTGTACTTCCAAAGTCATTTGAGTTATTCTAAAACTCCTTCTAGTCCTGGAGTTCCTTTTGATCTTGGAAGAAGATGGGCACCTTGAACTGGTTAGTGAGGGGCAGAAGGGAGGTCAGTCAACACATGTGATCTTTCATCTAAAAGTTAGCTTCATTTTTCTCTTTTGATTCTCTAGAGAGAAAGAATTAAGACTGAAGACACTTGTTGATAAAGAAGATTTGTGAAGAAATTCACATAGTGTGTAACTTTAGAAAACATTGACAGTGACTCAGTACCTAAGCCCTCTGAAGACCTCCAACATTCTCTGAACAATATCATAAATTATCTGGAGGTGAACACAATGGTAAAATTCCCATTTTTCAGAGGGATAAACTGAGGCCGGTGGTTGTTATTTGGCTTGCTGACTATTAGTGGGGGTAGAGATCTTGTTTTTTCCAGCCTCAGTCTGAGGTGCGTTTCATTTGCCTATCCTATTCTTAAACAGTAAAATCACATGTCATTTCTACAGTTATATTTAGGATATAGCCTGAAATACTATGTAAACACCCTGTGATAGAATACTGAAGTGGGCTGCCTGGGTAATTATTATGTGGGTCTAGTATCCTATCATTTGCATTATCTAGATTAGAATGTATCACCCACTTCAAAGTTGCTCTAGAAGAGGGAGCCCATTGTGTACAGGGCCAAAAGAGTGTTGCCTCATGGTTCCCCTTTGGCTGAAGAACTTTTTGATATGCAGAAGGCCATGGAGCTTTCATTCTCGTTTGAAAACACTTGTAACTGGCAACTGTGTTGAAAAACTAAGGCTTTCCCACGCCCTCACCCCCCAAATACCTTCACAATGTGTTCTGTTTTCTTTTTTAGAGTTTCATGAGAAGTATCTGGAATTGCCATCTGAAGGGAATGCTTGTCACAGAACTGCCTAATCTTTAGATGGGTCTAAATGCAGATGTGTCTAATGAGCACTTTCATTTTCCTTCTTACATGGAAGGGGGCGAGTTTCTCTGTTGAGCCTCTCACTTCTGGTTTTAATCTGTTTTTAGCTCCTTGATGAGTGTGTGGCTTGGGAAGGTTGGAGCTTCCCTTCTTGCTGCTCCAAGTAGCACCCCTACTTTTTGGGACACAAGGCTGTGGTTCCCCTGAGTTTAGGTTAGCGGTGACCATTGAACAAATGAACGATCCAGTGCCATTTTCTGCTGCTGGGTCTCCTTCTTCCCGGCCGCCATTCTCAGTTCCTTGCTCTTCACCTTCTGTCTCCATCCTGCAGTCTTCACCATGAAGACAGGACAGATAGGACATGATTAATTTTTTTTTGTTATATAAGTAGCCTGAACGCAAGGATTGGTGGTGGAAAATATTGCCAAGTTGTTTTTGTTTTTGTTTCTGGTGCATTTTTTTCTTGTTAAATATGTACCATCAAGAGTTGTGTGACTGATAGCTCAGTGTGTTATGACAGGAACAGACCCGAAACAGCTCCCTCCCTGTCTCCAGTCAAGAAAATAGTACAAAAAGAAATGCTTGCTTATTATTTTATTTTTTGTAATTGTAAGAGTTTAGACTGGTTCTGACTGGGACAGCTGTTTAAAGACTTGCATAGGAAGTGACTGTTCATGTGGGTTCTTGGGTTAAGTCTCTAGCTTCGTGAGCCCGAGGGAGGCCGAGTATGATTCCCAGCACTGATCCCGGGTGCATGGGAAGGGAGGGCCCCCCGGCCATCTACTGATACTCAAGCGCAGATTTGCAGCACTTTACCCTGACTTCCACCTCCAAAAGCTTTTTGCAAACTATGTATCGCCTCGCACAGTTTTTAGGGGACATCTGAAGTTTTCCATCATAAAGTTAGAAAGGTATAAAGGATATAATCCCTGGCATAATGTGAACATTGACTTTTAAAATGAAAAAGTTGTATCGCTGTTTGAATTGTATTGAATGGAATTTAAACACGATTGTGATTCGATGTGCCCCATCATCACTTAACAAAACACGTGGGTGAGCGTTTTGTTAATAGTTGATACTTTACATTGTTCCCGTTTCTCCTTGAACTCATACTTCCGTTCTACTTTTTCGTACAGAATTTTATCCAGATACAATACATTGAAAACACCCCCCACTTATCCTGTGATACTTTGCAATAAGAATATGATCCTAAGGTGCTAAGAGTTAGATACATTTCTGGATTGAGTTTATTTTTGTCATAATTATTACAGTACGACTTATCAAAACAAATATATTACAAAGACTGATAAATTATCAATAAAACATGCAAAGTAAAACATTCTCATTTGAAGTGTGTTTCTTGATCTCTTGACGAGGCTTGCTTTCTTGTCTTAAATTAGTTTATGTATTTATGGATATCCTAACTTATTGCTGGAATGAGTAAAGGAAATTAATTGAAGAAAGGGAGGTGTGAATTCAAGGAAGTTCTCCTGACTCAAGTATTTTGAACACTCTCTTTGCTACTAGGACATTTTTTTTTTTAAAAAAAGATTTTATTTATTTATTTGACAGAGATAGAGATAGCCAGCGAGAGAGGGAACACAAGCAGGGGAAGTGGGAGAGGAAGAAGCAGGCTCATAGCGGAGGAGCCTGATGTGGGGCTCGATCGCATAACGCCAGGATCACGCCCTGAGCCGAAGGCAGACGCTTAACCGCTGTGCCACCCAGGCGCCCCGCTACTAGGACATTTTTACACCTTAGGGGAAATTCCCTTGGTCAGAAGGGGTGAGAAGCGAATCTACCTTTTGAGGGAAGATCGTGAAGGGGAAAGTGTGAACAAACAGCAGCATGACTTCTCAACCACAGGCACGTGCCTTTTGGCAACGTGTGCCTCTGGAAGCTGAGGGTCTGCAATGTGATCCCACAGAACCACCGTGCCTGCAGACCCCTCACAAAGTCTCCGTGGACTCCAGGGCTCCAAGGCTGCCTGTGTGGAGCCCACTCTTCGAGAGAGGCAACTCTGGGAGAGCTGATGTCGTTCCCGGACCCTTGTAGTCCCATCAGTAGGCCAAGTATGGGTGGTTGGGTCGCCACAGGTGTGCATGGCAGACACATTAGTCCAGTCTCATAGGCAGTACGGGTCGCCTTTGAAAGCGTGTGCTTGCAATTTTGAAAAACTAGGCTAATATGTGTTAAAACTTTAACTTTTAGAGGTAAGGTAGAGGGATATGTAATAGGTCTTTATATATATTCTCACCTAAAACATGTTGTAAATTAACCATTAATTAAGTAATTCATTAACATTTCTTTTGTGATCTCTGTGTTTCTGTAGGACGATTCCAGTCTGTAGATACTTGATGAAAAGTCGGTTTTGTGTGTATGAACGTTTGGGCAGCTTGCTTCTCCAACATTTGAAGCTTTATTTGGTGTTCGTGAAGACTTCCTCGAAGGCATGCTGAATCTGGTTTCTGTGTACCCTCCTTACATTCCAGTCTGTGCAACTGATTGAATAATAGCAGGATGTTAGCAATGCTGTTCCTTGTTAGATTTAAAAATTTAATTAGAATTTGATGTATTCAGAAGGTAATTTCTTATGTTTAAAGACCCAGATCCTGCTTTATAACTGATTTTTGGTAAAGCAGTTTCTTGAGGGAGTACGTCTGACGGCTACATTGGTTTGTTCATTAATTCCTTTTTTAAAAAAAAAGATATTGTTTATTTATTTGACAGAGAGAGAGAGAATTAGCAGGGGAGGTAGCAGGGGGAGAGGGAGAAGCAGACTCTGCTGAGCAGGGAGCCAGATGTGGGACTCGATCCCAGGACCCTGAAATCATAACCTGAGCCAAAGGCAGACTAGACGCTTAACCAGCTGAGCAACCCAGCTGCGCCCGTTTGTTAATTCCTGAATTAGCTAACAAGTCCCCCGATTTTGTAAATTGAAAATTGATATTGTTTCTGGGCAGTTACTTTACAAAAAAATGAGGTGAAATGTCTAGATATAAAATTCAAACTGATGTATGTTTGCATGTGAATGTTGAATGGATTTGTTCAGCTTTTCTGCGCAATGCTTCACCAGCATTACAAGTGGTTCTTCACAGAGAATGCTGGGATCTGATGACTAGCGTTGCTGGTTCCTCTCTCGCTCAGCTCTAGACCAAACAGAAACATGCGTTCTCTGCCAAGCATTCTGTGATGTCACAAGGCAGGCCTTACAGCACCGTGGCTTTTTCTTACACTTTTCCTTTTCTGGCTGCCGGAGATTTATCCTCTTTCTTGACCATGTTACCCCTTTTTTTCAGTTGGAGGGTATCTATTATATTATATAGGACATCTAGTAGTATAAAATCCTTTTAAAAATAGATTTTAATTTTTAGAGCAGTTTTAGGTTCACAGCAAAATTGAGCAGAAGGTACAAAGTTCCCTCATACTTCCTGCCCCCCACCCCCAGCCACCCGCCACTATCTAAGTCCAAAACGAGAGTGGAGCATTTGTTACATCCATGCACCTGCATCGACACATTATTATCATCCAAAGTCCATAATGTACTTTAGGGTTCCCTCTTGGTGTTGTACATTCTGTGGGTTTTGACAAATATATAATGACCTGTATCCACCATTAAAGTATCATACAGAGTAGTTTCACTGCCCTAAGAACCCTCTGTGCTCTGGCTATTCACCCTCTGTCCCCCCTGATTCCTGGCAACCACTGATCTTTCCATTGTCTCCATAGTTTTGCCTTTTCCAGAATGTCATGTAGTTGGATAGATTCTTTTTACAAGGGATATAATAGGATAAGAAAATTTTGGAACTTTAAGGAGTCTTAGAGAGTTTCTATTATGTGGGCTTTTCATGCTTATCAAAGTTAGATATTTTCCAACAGTTTGAATATTTTCCAACTTGTTCAGCTTCACAAGCAAAAGAGTACTTTGCACTGTTTAAAATTAAGTTAAATATTTCTGGGAGAAGTAATGAGAAGCATTCAAAAAAAGAAAATCAAGGTGGAGGAAGTAGAAGGAAATTCTTTCTGTCCTTAGGAATTCCTTACAGATTTCTTTAAGTTGACTTTGGTTGCCATTTTGATAGCATTTAGGGAGATCTTGGATTAAATATAAGGAGATTGCTTTCAGATTGAGAGAACTGGTATTAAATAGAAATATGCTCACTTTTATCGCAAGGTGGAGTTGGAATCTACTGAGGCAAAAGACGTTTGGAAGGATATCGTTCTTTAATAGTATCATTGGAGCGGCGAATGCAGACCAGCTGCAGTGGCCCAACGGAAGTGTTCTCTTCCTTGTGCAGAATTGGTCAGCTTACCATTTTACTTTATAGATTATGGTGGTAGCACTCTCAGATGCCCCAGAGTTAGTGGTGGGTCGGGCGTGTGACATGGGAGAGGGAATGGTTGAGCGACATGCACTGTCGCGCAGTGATAAAGCTGGCAGAGGTTCCCAGAAGTGACTACACTGAAGTCCCTTCTTTGTATCAGAATTTGACACTATATCATCTTACTGATTTCTTGAAGCTCTATACAGGTTCTATGTCAGCCATATATGGGGTTTTGTGTTTTCTTTCCTTTTAGTTTTTCTGTGATATGTGTAACCGGGGTTTATTTTGCAGGAACTTGTGATGAGGGCATGCCCGAGACTAACAGGCCAAGGCTGTGACACTAGGCTGTTAATAACGTAAGAGACTCTTGGTTGTGGAAGTAAGTCATAAAGCCACAGAAGGATGTAGGTTCTTGAGAAAGTAAAAATCTACTTAGCATGTTTATGAGAGAGGAGTGAGAGTCATTACCCCATTAGAGCCAAGCATTAAAGCTCCCACATCCAGTTAGAATATTTCCGATAGTTTGGCAAGTCACTTTAACCCATGGCTCCCCACATTTTGAACCCGTTTTCTCCGGTTGCTCCATCTCCGGCAGGCTGCTGTGTACGGATCGTAACCCCGGAGAGGAACAGGTGGGGGCTCTGTGCCACAAATAGCATTTTATGGCATTGGACCTGCTTCATTGATTAACTCTTGGCCACCATGGCCCCAGCCCCATTCCCGTAGCAGGAGGGTTTGGGAAACTGGGTGGACGTTTTGCAATCAGGGGCCACAGGCCTTATGTAACAAACTCTCTAACTTTTTGTCACTTCCTGCAGACTGTGTCGTGGATGGGTTGAGGGGTTTGACTAGAGACTAGTGGGCGACACTCAAACTCGCCCAGCAGGGGAAGCCCCTGGGTAGGCGTTGAGATGCACATTGCTTGGGGTGCCATGGACCTGGAAGACCACCACTTCTGCCTGAGGAAAAAAGCCCCGCTTAAGAGCAGACAATAGATTTCTGTTGTGAATGTCGCTGGCCTTTAGATCTTAAAATTTAACAACTTAAAATTGTGTAAGGAATCATTTCTAGGATTTTGTTTCAACACACACGGGTAGTTTTTGACTACCTGTTGCCTTAATTCCTTGTTAGATCATGTGGTGGGTGGGTGCTAAGGTTTTAGAGGAACTAATGGGAGAGTTTAGAAAAGCGCAAATGTCCCATATCATTTTATTATTATTATTAGGTTATTGTTATTATATTTTTCCTTTTGAGAATTGGGAAAAGAACACCATGTTTGATTTTCATGGTGAGGCAACTTGGACCTGGTCATAGAACATGGATGTGTTAAGGGATGATAGTTGGGTACTGCTAGACCAGATTGCAGGGAAAACTCAGAGAAATCGTGATAGCCTGCCAAAGGCTTAAGGGACACTTGTTCATTCTCCTCCTGTGGTTCTTTCATGTTGCTTGCAAATGCATTTCACTAAAGTGAGTTCATCTCTTAATGTCACAAGGTAGAGATGTCTGTCCATGTTTGGAGGTACTTTGGGAGTTGATCTTGTACCAAATGAACATGTTACACATTTATTCATATGAGGATACTTTATTTTCTCCAGAAAAATGTAGATATTTCAATACTTTAAATTATGAAAACATCTTAGTTTTAGTTTGCCTGTACCCTTCAATCCAGTAAGGAAACAATGTCCTGGACCTCTTTTGGAGTTAATTGTCTGACTGTCTATTCATTTTCTTCCCCTTGGCGAAATGTGAGTTACCTCGCTTAATTAAAACTAGAAAACCATTGTCAGCCCTTGTATAAGGCACCAGCCCCTAGGTAATTCACATCCAATTTCTTTTGAGGCTTGTAATTTCCAAAACCAGCAATAGGATGTAAAGTGTGTCCTTTGCTGAATCTAGCAACAGACGTGTTTGTAAAGTGAGGGAATGGTGTTGCTAACTCGGTAACTGTATTTTGAGGGATAATGTGTTGGGGTGTAGTTTGACTGCTATTTCCTCTATTAAGGAAACGCAGGCAAACTCTTTTCCTTGGAATTTAAAATGTATATATTACTCTAAAAGCCTCCTGGGAATTTGAGACTGGTACTTGCTTGCTTATAACTTTCCCTCATTTTCTTCCCAGCAGTTGGAAAGGAAGTTTAAATCTTGTTTAAATTCTCAGTAAACTTTCTACAGCGTGAGACTCGTTGGTCGGTGCTAATTCCAAATCCGTGTTCTGTCTAAAAATCATACAAAATGATTCTGATACAAATGTGGAAACTGTACTGTTGCCCATGTTTTCCAGGGGACTGTTTTACTTGGACATTAGAGAAAGACTGAAGAGACTTGGTGAGGGACAGTGCTGCTGGTGTGTGTGTAGTGCGAATGCTAAACCGAGCAGTGGCTTGTAAAAGGCGGGTGGCAGGTAGGCGGCTGTGTGTGTAAGAGTGAGGATGAGTCTGGCACTTGGATAGAGGTAGTTTACTATCTGTCCACCTATTTATTTTTGTCATGTGTGGAGATTGGATAGAGGTCGCTCACTCAGTTCAGAGAGCTCCAGGTGGGGATGTTGGGGTGGTTTTGATGGGGCATGATGAAGCCTGGGTGTGTATGGCAGACCCAGGGGCCACCCTGGGAAGTTGAGAGGCATGACATTGGGAATTTTAGCGGGTTGGCCTGAAAGGGATTGAGCTCAGCTTTTTACCTTCCTTTTACATTTAGGGAGGGTGAAGGTGAAACGGTTGGAGTGGAATGAGCAGTAATTAAGATAGTAGTTAAACGGTGGAAGTGGGTGAGCTCTCCGAGTGAGAGGAGCCCCTACTTTTCTAGGCAGCGAACACACTATGGGTGTCTGCTTTTATGAATTAAAAATATAGCAGCTTCCAGGTTATTGTTTGGCAAGTCAACTAATGGTGTTCTATACCTGTTTAGAAACTTTTATTTTATAATTCTCTTAGAAGAGTCCCTTGTAGATTTTTTTAAAGAGAAGGAAACATCACAGGAATACTCTTATAGATAAGAGTATTTTTGTGTAACCTTCTAAGCTTCACTGAGATTACCCCTCACCCACGCAATAGGTTCATTTCTCCTGCCAGCACATGGAGACTGGTGACAGAGGTTGGTGACATCTGTCTCAGAACTTGGTTGTCCTTCTCTGACACAGCCCAGGTGACACCAAACTGTACGGGTTAAATTTCCTTACAGTGAGGCCTAATAAATTTAAAAAGCCCGTTATGGTGAATTCCCCTAGGAACAAATAAGATGGCATACAATTCATTTTCTCACCAATAAATATTTATTGAGTCCTGTAAAATTTCATGTCAGTCTCTGGGCAGAGCCCCTAGATACAATCTTTCAATACCTGTTCTATTGAAATTTCAATATTAATCTTCATGTTTCCGTAAAAAGCAATTCAAGTAAAAAATAGTAGTGAAAAGGTTCCTAACATGATGTGCCTTTTTAATTACAGTGAATATTTGTTTCCCTACAAAAGAATTGTGTTCTTAATAGAAACTCAACTATTGAAAGTGCAAGAAATTAAGTACTTGGGTGACAATACTTATTAAGAAAATCTTTATTTTAATAATTTATGGCAATGATTTCTCGAAAAAGTTTAAAGTAGCAACAAAGTCATTGGGATCCTTGTTACCAAAGTGGATTTTTAAAATTATATTTCTCTCTTGCAACTGTGTTTACAGCAATAAAGGAACAATAAGGGGGGGAGGTAAAGCCTGGGAACTGTACCAGGCTTATGTAGGTCAGGGCAATGTCTGATAAGGAAGGAATTATGATTTTGGTACGGAGAGATTTCCAGTATTGTACTATTTCAAAGAGTAACTCAGGGATATCAGTATTGTATTACTTAAGCTGGTGCCAAACGTGGCAGGTTCTGTGGAAGGAAGAACATGGCTAATGACCGTCTTTCCCGCTCTGCCATGTCTATCTGTGGACGATAGACTGTCTCCCCAATTCACTGAAAGGAAGGGGATGTTCTTCCTGGAAGTATTTTTATGAACCTGGAGAGACAACGTTGTGAACAGAACCACAGGGCTTAAGAATTAATACAAAGAAGATTCTGCTAGTGAAAGACTTTTTCAATAAAGAAAAAACAAATTCTTAGCAGGAGAGGTTTAGGAAGATAGTAGCAAGATAGAAGGATGGGAAGAAGAAAGAATAAATATGTTGGGAATGGATTGGTAACATACAACTGTTAATTGGTAAGTTAACCGGTTAATTAGTGGTTGACATGGGTAGCTGTGTTTATCGAGTGAGAGTGATACTCCTTGGCAGCTCTTACTGTTCCAGCAACCAAGCCAGTGAAAGAACGATTCCTAGCCCACTGAAATGTCCTCGGTGCAGCCTGTCAAGACCACGAACATGGCACAGCAGTGGCTCGAAGCTTCCACACCCCTCCCTCCATATCCGCATAATCTGCCTCCACAGACCTTAAACTGTGGAGTCAGCTCGAAATCTCTCCATTTCTCTCTTGAGTTTGTGATTCAGGCACAGGTAACCGAAAACAGATGTGCTGGTGTTCACGTTGAGCTCTTGGTGATGGGGGGTGGGGAGCAAAATGTGCCTTTTGCAAACCTTTGTGCTTTTGTTGTATGCGCAGTTTTCCCATCTCAGCAATCTCGGCTCACGTTCTGGCCAGATGCTTTCCTTTTTTTTCTTGGAGGGATTGCTGACTGAGGTGGAGGGGAGCCTAGCCCCCTTTCTCTCCATGCTAATCTTTTTCTCCCGTTGCCGGTTTCCTGTCTGTAGACTGCACACGGCCCCGTGGGACCCAGGGTGATTTTCCAACCTAGAAATCGCCTCTTATGATTCTTCTGTTAAACACTCATTAAGCTGTTCGACAGCCCTAGGGACAGAGTGAATTGCAGAGCTGTCACAGCTCAGGCTGAAAGAGAGGACAGTGATTGGACAGCAAGAGAAATAAGGTGGTTTAAAGACAGAAGTATTCCATAAACCATAAGTCCTAGGGAGGACCAAATTCTGACGGCGTGGTTGCTGAAGTGATGGTCACAGACCTTTTCTGAGCATCCACCATGCAAGGGGGGCAGGGGAGGTGCTAGGGAAGCAGGGGGAGGGGTGGGGGAGGATTCACTCCAACTGTGGCAGGTGGGGGTACATGGAAGTAGAGAAGCCACAATGCAGGGCAGCCCATGTACCGGGCCAGCTGGCCACTCTCATGGCAGTTGGGGGGTGGGGTGGGGGGGGAGAGCACCCAGGGAAGGATGTTTCCTGAAGAGCAACTTGGTGGAGGATATGCGATTTGAGCTGGTTTTTAAATGCCTCGAGGTAGGAGATTGACATGCTGGGAAGAAGGTGGAGGGGGTATTTGGGGTGGAGGTCAGCAAAGCAAGAGAGAAGGAGGAATCTCTGTGCGGGGTCTCCAGGAGCAAGTTGACTGGAGTGGGGGCTTTGCACAGGAGTTGCAGGGGTGGATTGGAGATAATGGGCCGTGCCAGTGCGTGCAGGCCCTTGGAAGACCACTGGTGGGTTCGAATTCTGGGCAAAGCCACAGAAGACTTGATCAGGGGTAGGACATGTGCGAAGTTGTGTTTTAGGACAAATAATCCAACCATGCATGACGTAGAGAGCCAATGCCTTATTTATGGCCTGGACTGGGCAGTATTGTTTCTCAGCCATTTTCAGTTAGGAATGCATTTTTACCAGGCTCAGGCAGGGCCCTGGCATTGTATTAGGAAGTGACCCTCGCAGTCTTGTTCGTTAGGAGAGGGAAATGCTTTATCGCCATCTCTTAAATCCACAGGAGCAATATGTTATCGGTCTTTGAAATGTGGGCTGAATGATGGCTATGCAATCATCTGTTAAATACAGCGCTGCTAAGCTCAGCCCTGCAATCATGTGGTTATGAAATATTACCCAGCCTGAAACCATAAGAAAAAAGCCCTCTTCGTCTGACCTGCTCGAAACACATCATATGAGAACCTAACCTTTGAAGTGACATGGAAAAACTGGAGAACCACTGCACGAAATGCAAACGAGAGTTCCATTCTTCTCTCAGAATTTTTGCTATTTTCTTCTCTTGAATGTTTCCTCCAGACCACACCACCTGTTTCTGCTCCAAATGTTTCCAAGGCCAAAGGTCTCTGCCTCAGAGATTTGAAGCACTTGCTTGCTGCTGACCCACATGTCATCCTTGAGGGAACGGAACAGGATGGAGGGGAAGAGAAGATGGGCAAAGGGGTCTTTTGGTCTTTCTGGTTAATGAAAGCTAGAGCCACAAAGCAGTGCCTTGATTGGAAATCTTCATCCAGAAGCATCTGGTCTCCTGGAAATGTAGCTGAAAGGTGGGGGAGCTGAGGGAAGGGGTGTAATGCACTGGTACTCATCTTGCTGCAGCTCAGTAGAAGAAACCCTCGTTGCCCACAGTAATGCATGAGATAGTTGCTCTTGCCTTACCTGCATTTCCTTGCCCTGCCGGCGTACGGCTGGTCCAAAAGAAACCTGAAGTTTGATTTTGACTGGTTACCACTGGGTGCTGAATGTGTCCGGTCAAACCAAGATTTCTTTCATTGCAGAAGACAGGTCCTCTTCAACTGTGCACCTGGGGTTATCAGTCATAGTGAGAACAGAAGCGGACAGAGGGAAGGAGCAACGTAGAAATGGTGAATTTTCATAGGGTCTTGTAGAGAGAGAAGTAGCCATTCGGTTGTCTCTGACCTGGGACCTCTTATCCCTTGTGACATAGTCTGACTTCCCCTTTGATTCACCAGTCTCATTTCATATTCGTGAAAAATGAAAGTCCTCTGTTTTCCTTGTCATTTCATTCCCATTTTCCACGGATATGTAGTAGCCATTACATGATGGCTTACAGACTCTTCTTTTTGTTTTTTAAAGATTTTATTTATTTATTTGTTTGACAGAGAGAAAGAGAGAGCACAAGCAGGGGAGCAGCAGGCAGAGGGAGAAGCAGGCTTCCTGTGGAGCAGGGAGCTCGATGTAGGGCTCGATCCCAGAACCCTGGGATCATGGGCCTGAGACGAAGGCAGACGCTTAACCGATTAAGCCACCCAGGTGCCCCCAGACTCTTTGTCCTTAAGTGAAATGACAAATCACTGACTTATAGAATACGTGGAACCTTCCCTTGCTGTGATTGCCCCACTCCCAGTTCACTCTCTCAGCTGCTCACTTTCATCTTTCTGCCCCCCACCCTTGCCCTTCTAAATGGTTCTGCAGACATTCTAAGCAGTAGTTCTCAAAGTGTGGTCCCCACGTCAGCAGAATCAGCACCCAGACAAATTGTTCAAAATGGAAATTTCAGGGCCCCACCCAGGATCTACAGCATTGGAAGATGTGGGCCCTCGTGTGTTTTAATAAGCCGCTCAGGTGATTCTGGTGCATGCTAAATTCTAGGTGTTTGAATTTAAGAAATACTTGTCAACAACCAATGGCTTATGAAGAGCCTTGCTCTTTCCCTTTGCTAGTGATGAAAGTAAGTTTTGTATCAATCTGGGTGTACATCCAAGTTGTAGAATAAAAGCAGAATCTGATGCATTTGACCTTCATTTCTATTCATTGTTGACAATTTCTGTATTAAAATGGGGAAGCTTAGCACTTTGCAATTTAACAGCTAGTTAAACACCACTTAACCCCTTAGCACTAGCCAATTGCTTTTCCTCCAAGCATGTTTCCATCCCCACCTTCCCCACCAATACCCTCCTGATTTGTGCAGTCACTCACTATTAGGCTAATTTGCTGCTCTGGGAGAGTGTTAAGATGACTCTCTGATTAGGTGGGAATTGATTAAGCAGAAGCTTCTTTATTCTGTTGTTAGATCAGTGGAAGCAGCGAGAAAACTCCTCATTCCAAGCCTCCTTCCATTTTGCTGTTGCCTCAATTAGGTTGCTTTTCTGTGATTCGTGGCTCATTAGCATTGGTGACTCCTGATTGCCTATTCTCACCCTAGAGTCTTGCCAGCCATATGTGAGTAATGTATGCTCAGAATCCCTAATAATGATGGTTTCTTGTCACTGTCCGGAATGCTGGTGACAGGCGAATAGCAAAATGAAAATGCAGCTTGTGGATAGAAGTCACACTGGTTGAAACTCCCTGGGCCTTCTCCCATACTCACCCCCCTCCCACCTCTTTTTGGGGCCAGGTCCTGAGTATTACTGGGATGCTTAAGCCCTGTCCTCTGGACTGCAAGGCCTGAGTTTGAAACCTTAAGTTAAATTACTTGATTTTCTAGGCCTCAGTAGCTTTTTTTGAAAACCTGGGCAGGAAGGGTATTTACTCCAGAGGGCAGGAGGGGGTTTTGATGGAGATAATGTACGTAAAGGGCTTTTGCAGTGATGCTCCCCACCCATGAGGCTCCCTCCCTGTGTTTCAGACCCTCCCACTCCAGTACATCCTCTCCTAGGCTAGTGTCTCCCTTTCTTGACCTCCCATAGCACTTTGTTGATTTCTTTTTCTGGCACTTGAAATTATGTGCCTGGTGTTATAGATATAATTTTACACTCTCCTTTTAGACTGTGAGCACCTCCAGGCTAGGCGATGGCTTGGTGCACCCTCTCTCCTCCATAGCTGTGGTTACCAAGCCTGATGAGCACCTCATTCACCTGGGGAGCTTTGAAAAAAATCCAGATTCCTGGGTTCTAGCCCCAGAAAACATTCCCGTGCATTGGAATTTAGAAACCAAGATTTTTTTTTTTTACATGTACTTATTTATTAGGTAATCTCTTTGCCCAACATGGGCCTCAGCTCATGACCCCCGGAGGTCAAGAGTCACATGCTCTACCGACTGAGCCAGTCAGGCTCCCTCTAGGAACCTAGATTTTTTAAAATGATTACCACAGATGCTTCTGCTGCAGGTGGGCCTCAGACCCCAGTTTTAGAATCAGTTTTGTAAGGCAGTCGTTTCCACCTCTGTCAAATTCAACATCCCCTTTTATATATTTTGCAACATCCTCTTTTTTCCTGAAATAAAAACTCATAGATAATAGACCTCACTTACACACAATATTAAAAACAAAAATAAAAACAAAAACATCCAACTGTAATATAAAGGAGAAGAAACATGAAACTAATTTATACCTTGTATTTCAAAATATGCATAGCTACGTCAGAAGGCACAATGAAATAATCAGATAAATTAGGTTTAAGAAATATTGAACTGGATATTATCAATAATTATATATATATGAAGCCTTAGAAATCAGAATAATAAGCCTTTATATATATATATATATATATATCATAAGAATAAGACAACTGTAAATGTAGACCAATACAGATATGTTATAGTGGTGACTCATTAATCATGAGTGACATTCCTGAAACTGTCATGACTTTTGGAGATGGTAAAAAATTCTTGGTAAAATTCTGAATAGAAGAAAGCACACCCTTCTCTCGATTCATAGGGTAATCAAATTCCTAGCAAATTGAGTGTATTTAAAACTGGACAACATATTTTTATGAGATGCAGAGTTAAGATCTAGACTCAGACAATTATATAAACTTCGTCTTTTTTATGAGAGTTGTGTGGGACCTGGGACAATCCATCCATCAAGAGGGACTTTCTGGAGTATGGTAGGAGTCTAGCATTCTTGCTCCCCGCTCGCCAAATGCCAGCAGAGTCCAGCAATCATTGTAACAACCAAAAGCCCCTTACCCAGTTACCCAAAGGCTGGAGGGACAGTGACCCCACTGAGAGCCACAGCCCCAGTGATAGAAAAACCTAAACTATCATCAGTGGACAGGAGCCCGGGGACCTCCTGCAGCTTGCCCCTAGGACATTGTATTCTGTACGTATTTGGTGAATATGAATTAATTACCAGACTTTGAATACTTCAAATAGATGGCATGTATGTTAAAAAACAAAAACAAAAACAGACCACAAAATTTATGGGCGTAAGGTTTCTTTTTTTTTCCTAGACCAGAATTGGCTTTTGCTCTTCGTCACGTTATAGAAACCCTGGGGTACTTAAAACTGCAAGACAACTTCATTACAACATAGGTTCTCTGGAAGCAGCTACCGACATGGGATTTGGGGTGCAAGATGCTCATTGGGGAGCAATATCTAGGAAGGGAAGGAAGCAGGGTTGGGTAGAGGAAGGGGTTGCAAAGGCCTCGCCAGCCTAGCGGGAAGCCCTGCAGTGACTATTTGCAGTCTGGGGCCCTGCTTCTGCCAGAATTGCTGGCCTCCCGCACCGGTTGGGGATTGTCACACGCAGACAGGCAGGACAGGGTGGTCTCAGGGAGGCTACTCTTTGCGGCTGAGGCAGACCCTGAGGGAGCTGGGGGCTGAGGGGAGCGTGCTGCCTGCACCCCCCGCACCTGCTGACAAGTCCTTACACGAACAGGGATGTGGGCAACTCACCTCGGGGCTACCCCAGGGTTTGTGTGTATCCTCACTTGGGCCTCCCAGTAACCCTAGGAGATAGGCACAATGATCATTCCCATTTCATAGATGAGGAAACTGAGGCTTAGAGAATTTTCACTCACTTGCCTGGTTTAAGTACCTAACTGGTGTCTCAGTGAGGCCTGGGTGACAGGCCTTCCAAGTGCCAGGTTCCCTCAGTGATGTTCATATGGGCTTGACAGATCTCTTCCCTCCCTTCCTTCCTTCCCATTCATGGGGTTGCAGTGACCGGCTGTATGGGGCACCTGAGCTGCTAAAGCCTGTCTCATTCCTATTGTTTCTTTTGTGGTTGGTTGAATAGCTTACAGGTAGATTAGCACAGTGAGGTAGAAATAGCTGAGTCCTTTTAAATTCCCAGCTTTTATCACTTGATCAGCTTAAGGAATTAATTAAAAAAATCCTTGACATGCCTGATGGCTGCTTGTTTTGTGATAAGATTTTCCTTCCAGGTTGTTTCTGGCATGGACAAGGGCATTTGATTTAGGGGCTCTTGGAAAGAGTGCCCTGGGCCTTCAAGATATCACTTTCCAGGCCCCAGCCAACTGGAGTGTGTGGGGAAGCCTCTGGCTGGCAGCTGCCTGGGGAACCTGAGGCTCGCTGCAGGAAGCCCGTGTCCGCCAGGCACGCTGGCCTGGTTCCTTGCCCCACGCCCTCTTCCTCTCTCTCGCCGGCTGCCGCTGGGGCTCTCAGTGGCCGTTGAAAAGGCTTTCAAATCATTTCCAGGTCTCCCGGGGAGAACTACTGTCTTTAATCAAAGGCAAGGCATTTCTGCTACTATGTGTTGGAACAATTTTGGCTTTTTAACAAACCAAATGGGAATGACTACTAGGTATGAGGTTGGCTATAGGCGAGTCCAGTGGACTGTAAGCCTTATTAACTCTGACAGAGGAAATAAACACAACAGGAACATCGTACTTAGTAGAATTGTTTAATGTTTTTGAGGCAAGAATTCTTTTAAAATAATTTAATTTTTAAAAATTACAAAAGATGTACTCACTGCCACAATGAAATCTCCTGTCCCCTCCATTCTTGTCATACCCTTAAGGACATCAATATTAACAGTTGTGTGTGTTTCCTTCCTTACCTTTTGCTGTGCGTATTCAAACGTGGACAAATATATGCACCCACATGTTTTTCCCCCCTTCTTTTTTAAAAAAAAGATTCTAAATGTTTTATAAATTTCTTTATCCCCAAAACTGTATATTATGGACACCCCCTCCCCCCCGGTCAGTGCATAGCTTCATCATATTCCATAATGTGGATGTATTGTGATTTATTAACCATTTTCCCTATCGATGGACATTCAGCTTGTTTCTGGTTTTCATATTTAAAAACAATGCTGCAAAGAATATCATTAGTTTTAACAGGGCTTCTACAGGTACCCTGAAGCTGGGAATGGGGGCTCAACAAGACAAAGATGCTCCCTGCATTCTAGAAGTTGACCATTGTAATGGGGGGAAGCTAGGTATAAACAGGTAAAACAATACATAAAATAGGAAGTTATTTAGATCCCTTAGTTAGAGCTAAGGGATCTGAGAAGAACGAAGTCAGATGCTGTGTTGGAGGAAGGGCCTCTTTCAGGAGGTCAGTGGAAGCTGAGATCAGGACACAGCCCTTTGGACACCTGCTGTGAGAGCAGCCCAGGTGAGCGAGGTTATTTTCCTGTCCTGGGGTCAGGTCGGTCATTAGTGCAGGCTGCCAGACAACCTTCGCCCTCCACCCAGCAGTGTGTCCCCGAAGCCAGTTCCCCCGCACCTTCCTTAGCTTTGGGTGCTGGTAGTTTTTCAAAATTTTGCCAATCCTGTATGTGAAAAATGGACATTTCCCTCAGTGCTAATGAAGCTAGACAGCTTTTTCTGTGTTCATTGACCTTTTCACGTTTCTCTTCGTTCAGTTGCTTATTCATTGACTTATTTGTTGCTTATTCAGTCCTTTGCCATTACAAGAACTTGGGTTTTCTAGCTTCTTCTGAGCGGCGTGTAGGTGCTCTTTGTCTGTCAGAGCCTCACATGTCCTGACTTATTTCCTTCTCATCTTACAGCTTCTGAGACATCTTTCCTTCAGCCTCAGAAAGACTCAGTCCTCATTAATTAATCCTTAGGGATTATGGCCCTAAGGCCTTTGGCCTATGAGCTTTTCAGAGGCCTAAAAACATGTCTGAAAATCAGGAAAAAACCAGTTTTTATTGACTTCTTGAATACTAAAAGAAAACTGTAAAATCGAAGGTAATAGATATTTAATCAAATGCCTATAAAATGTAACTTTATGTTAACTAGTCATTTACAACTCAACTCACTGTATAGTTATTTTTAACTCAAATAAAAGTAATGTTGGGGGCGCCTGGGTGGCTCAGTTGGTTGGGTGTCAGACTCTTGATTTCAGCTCAGGTTGTGATTTCAGGGTCGTGAGATGGAGCCCCACATCAGGCTCCATGCTCAGCGGGAGTCTGTTTGAGATTGTCCCTCTCTCTCTGCTCCCCTCTCCCCTGAAATAAATAAATAAATCTTTAAATAAAAGTACTGTATATTTAGTGAAGGGGGTGGGTATATTGTCACATTTTTAATTTGGTGTGGGACAGGACTTCTAAACGAGGAAATGATCTGTGGCCTCAGAGATTTTAAGTCACCCTCAGATCTCCCCAAATTCTTCCCCTCCCCTGAATTCTTAAAAAGAAAACATTCTCTCTTCTGCTTATCTCTCGGGTTCCTTGATGTCTCCTTTTCTGTGTCCTGTCTTTAGTTTCTCTGCATTATTGCCTCCTGGTCACTAGGAGGTCTGCACTGGGGCTTCTCCCACTGTGCCACTAGGCTGATCTAGCTCATTCTCTGATGGCTCTGTGATCCAGCTCTCATCTTAGCCTGGAATTCTCTGGGATGGTTGACCTCACTGATTACTTCCTTCTGGAAGCTCTTTGCCCATTTTCTCTTAGTTTTCCTTCTCACTTTCTGACCCTTTCTCCTCAGTCCCCCACCTCTGAACTCAGTGTTGGTTCCTCACAAATCCTTCCCTGACTCTTCATCCTTAGCTAATTTCAGCAATCCCTTTGTCTTCAAATACCCTATTTGCTATATACTGCCTCCAATCCATTGTAGAGGAAAAAATATATATATAAATTTTCAAAAGAATCTGCACACGCCTCCCACCACCACCAACTAAACAAAACAAACCTTAAAAGGTATTTTCTAAACTCTAGGGAGTGTTTTAAAACTGTGATTTGCAACCCATTACTGGATTGTGAATGTAATGGGCTATGATTGCAGTTTCAAAAAAATAAAATAGAACAGAAAATATAGTTTATATCCTGTGTGGTAAGATACTGTTTTGCGAAACTTTTGCTAAAAAATGTGTATTTGTGTGTGTCAGAACTAGCTTCATAATTGGGCAGTTGGAATTATGAGGAATTTCAAGATGGCGACAGGAAAGCACTGAACCATGAGTGGGGCCATTCTGAGCGTGGGGCCCAGGGCAGCCACACAGCTTGCACACCCATGAAGGGTGTATATGAACTGGGTTCAGATGTAAAATTATTTCCTAACTGTGGATCACAGGCAAATAAGTTTGAAAGCCGCTGATTCTAACATGTGACAGGATTCGCACGAAAGGGTAGCTGTGGATCCCCAGTGTGGAGCAGCTGGTTCCGACTGTTTGCGTTCAGGTACTCCTCCTCTGATCTGCTCCCCTCCGGCTTGCAGCCTTCTTTGTTCCCGCCTACCTGGGCCCCGTTTCTGCTGTGTCAGTGCCCCGTTGGTCATGTCTGGCACCAGTATCTCATCTTTCTCTCCTTTAGTTGTCCCTCTCCCTGGATTGGTTAGCAAGTCTGGGGAGCACCCCTCCTGGGGGCCTCTGGGGAATGGCTTGGACACCGCCTACAACGAAATGCTAAGGTTTCTCTTACTTCCAGCCCAGATGTCTGTCCTCAGAATTAGTCTATTTATTGCTTCTTCGAAGGTATGCCCGGATGTCCCTGATGAGCTTCAGACTCACTTTCCACCTCACCTTCCCATCCCCCTCCAGACCTGCTCTTACTCCTATGTTCATCGCTGTGGTTAGTGCCACTACTGTTTACTCAGTTGGCCAAGCTTAAAACTGTGGGGGTTATTCTTTATTCTCTCATTCTTCCTTGTTCTCCACCTCCTCACATCCCATCAGCTGCCAAGTCTCGTCGGCTTGGCCTCCTACATAACTGATTCGAGTCTGTTTTCTCTTCTCCGAGTCTAGCAGAGAGTCTGACTCCTGGGCAGGGCATACAAGGCCCTTCACCCTGGCCCTCACCCGCCTGCCATCCTCAGCTACGACCCCTGCTCCAGCCACAAATCTGTTCCTCTAAGTTCTCGGGCTTCTCGGTCGTGAGCAGTAGCCTCCCCTTCATTCCCTGGTACGTTTGGAAATGCGCGGGGCATTGCATTAGTGATCATGATGATTGGGGGTCGCTAGCAGCAATTAGTGGGTGGGGTCAGGGAAGGCAAATAACCTGCTGTGTGTGGGACAGTCTCTGAGATGGGGAAGTGTCCCGCCCAGAATTGCGGGTAGCCACCCCGTCGAGAGACAGAATGGTGCCGTTTCATGCCTCAGTCCTTTGTACCTGCCTTTCCCTTGGCCCGACGTGCTCCTCCTCGACCTCTGCCCGGGGAGCGCCTACGTTCTCTGAGTCCCAGTTCCATAATGCCACCTACTCTCTGAAGCCTCCTGTGCCCCTTTCCGCAGCGATGTCAGTCGGTTCGCACACCTGGTTGCTGGCTGCTTGTACCTCCCGTGGAGCCCTGCTTTGAGCGTGTCTGTCCTCGCAGGAAGGCGGGTCTTCCACTTTGTACTCCCGGCACCCAGCCCGATGCCAGCAGGCGGCGGGTGTGCAATTAGGGAAAGAGGGCGGAGCGGCCGAGGTCAAGAGAAACCTTCGCTTGCAGGTGTGCGCTGCTTGGATTGGGCTTTCCTTCTTACACATGAATTTTGTCTTCTCCTTCCTCCCCCATCTCTCTCTTTTTTTTTTTTTTCCTTCCCTTTCTCAGTTGCAGCCTTTCTAACTCTGGCATGTGCTTCTTCATTACTACAGATTGGCTCTCTCCCATGCTTACAGTCATCTGTGGTTCCTCGAGGCATCTCAGAATTGAAATAGATCTTGGCCATCTTTGCTCTGGAGGTGTGATTGCAGTAGTTACAGCTCCTGTTGCCAAGGCAACAGCCTTCTGGTTATGAGTCGAGTGCTTTTCTGAGTGGATCTCCATTAGGAGAGGGGAGTTTTAGGGCTTGTATCTCCATATTCAAACTTTCCCTGCTTTATTGCTTATCAAAGACCAGTTTACAGGAGACTAGGGCAGGGATAAAATATTACTGTGCTCTGGCAGTTTTGAAACTTGTGATGGAAGCATGCTTCACATATAGGAGAGAGCACATATAATAATATGTATCGTTGTGAACACACTCATGTAAATAGTACCCAGGTCAGCACCCCCAAATTTAGTGGTTTTTCATGGAAATCTTGAATATTTTTTTCTAATGTGCATTTTGTATTTTATTTTTTATTTATTTTTAAAGATTTTTGTTTATTTATTTGAGAGAGAGAGCGAGAGAGAGATCATGAGCTGGGGAGAAGGGTAGATGGAGAAGCAGACTCCCCGCTGAGCAGGGAGCCCAATTTGGGACTCGATCCCAGGCCCCTAGGATCATGACCTGAGCCGAAGGCAATCACCCAACCGACTGAGCCACCCAGGCACCCTGCATTTTGTATTTTAACTAAGAATCACGTTTCTGCCATATAGACATACAGACATTTCCTCTCGTGCATTCTCCTATTTCTTTTTTTATCTTTTTTTTTTTTTTTTTTTTTTTTTTTTTTTTTTTTTTTTTTTAGGGAGGAGGAGGGGCAGAGGGCGAGGGAGAGAGAATCCTAGCAGGCTCCACACCCAGCGTTGAGCCCAACACGGGGCTCAATCTCACAACTCTGAGATCATAACCTGAGCTGAAATCAAGAGTTGGATGCTTAACCAGCTGAGCCACCCAGGCGTCCCAAGACTCATTTTCATGGCATGTGTGCTACAGCCTGGCATAGAAGGACTTCAGAGGTGGTCTCCAGAGCCTTTGGCTTATCACCTGTAACTGCCATCTGGAGAACCATGTTGTTTCAGGGAAGAAATGCGTTGACCACACTGTAACGCATGTAGAGAAGTGTTTGAGAGACATAGGTAGCCTCCTCCAGCCCAGTCAGTTGTCTCTTTGGTGAGCCTTAGGTTTTCCTGCCATTGTACTCACCCAGTGGCAATGTCCTCTCATTGGTCAGCTGTTTGGGCATTTCAGACGCGGAGGCCACTTTGCCCTTTGGCCATGGAGAACATAATGCCCTTGGGCCATAGAGACGCAGATAGTTGGCAGCTCTGTGCCCCTCTTTTCCTGTCATAATCTGCTGGGTTCCTCAGCCTTACCACAACCTGAGATATATGACAGCCACCTGGAGGTCCTGTACCATTTTGGCTTTGAGGATTTAAGGGGCTCTCTTAACTCTGGGACTCTGTGTAAAGTCAAGTCTAGTTCTGCCTTTGTGTTCCATGTTGGAAAACTGAGCTTTGGTTTTTGTTCCCAAGTTATAATTTCTATCTTGTACCTAATTCTTTTGACTCCTTCTCAGTTCCTCCCTTGGTGACTTTACCCCAGCTCCTCTGGAATGACTTCTTCCCTAGGAACCCTAGTGCTGAGAATAGGGTTTCCACTCCCTACAGACTTCTCTGTATCCCTGGTGTTTTGTTGTAGCTATCCCTACTCTACTCCTAGACCAGCTGCTCACTTAGATAACCACCAGGTGTCTGGGGCCATAATTTCCAGATACCCTGCCTAATGGAACAATTGCCTGTTAGCCCTTGGAGATGCCCCACTGAAATAGTGTGAGTTCATTTAGTACCCCCTGTTTGGATCTTGGCTATCTGGCCTGTTAGCTATCCAGAACTAGGTGGAGAATCAGGAAGCAGTCTGAAAAACAGAACTTGTAATCAGCCAATCTGAGATGTCACAAGGTCTAAGGATTACATTCTTTACTCCTAGCAGAAGGCCTCAGGCCCCCACTTGGAGCTTTACACTCTTACCTTAGACAAACTGCTGTAAGTTGTGACTCTGGCTTTTAAGTGAACAATAAATTAGAAACAGCCAATTATAGGCTGTTTGCAACAGGGAGGAATGACAACCCAGCAGAAAGGGAAGGATGGGAAAAATGATGAAAGCATGAAAGAGCTGAAAAATTACATAAAATATTCTAAGGTGATTTAGTATTTTGAAGCATACTAAGAGCATCTTTGAAATATAGGATATACAGGGGCGCCTGGTGGCTCAGTTGGTTAAGCGTCTGCCTTCAGCTCAGATCATGATCTCAGGGTCCTGGGATCAAGCCCCGCATCGAGCCCTGCATTGGGCTCCCTACTCCATGGGGAGCCTGCTTCTCCCTCTGCCTGCTGCTCCCCCTGCTTGTGCTCTCTCTCTCTCTCTGTCAAATAAGTAAATAGATAAAATCTTCAAAAAAAAGTAATAAAGGATACGCAGAGTGGTACCCTTTGCTATTGGCAAAATATGCTATTATAATCCTTATAATCTTCTCAAGAAGGTAAGAAAGGGTGCTCCTACATACTTTAAGAAAATTTCTACCTGAAATGGCTTAAATAAGAAGCATTCCCACATTTATAAGGGCTAAATCTCTATTCTTTCAGCCATATAATATTTAATGAGCGCCTATTATGTGCCAGGCACTGTTCTAGGTGCTGAAGCTATCTTACAAAGCAAAACACAGAATTCCTGCCCTCTTGGAAATTAATCTAGAAGACTAGGCTATCCAGAACAAGTAATTTTCCATGACCTGAGAAGATCAAGCTTTTTTTCTTTATCATTTTTAATAGATTATATAGGGAGTTTTTCTATGTTGTAAATAGATTAAATGGAAGAGGTTATTTCTAAAACTTTCAAAATTGGCTCTGTGGATGTCACATACCATGTTGAAAGTCTCTTTGGAGCTTGACCCACCCTAGTTATTTCGTTTTTCATCACAATAGGAAGAAGGAGGTGTGGCTTGTTTTTTTGCAGGTGGGGAAGTGGTAGAATGGAGAAGTGTAATGACTTGCCTGAGGTTTTACAGGGTCAGGGACACTTGTCGGTTCCCAGAATGGAAGATTTCCCACTCCCAAGTTCAAGTCCCTGGTTTGGGACCATCCTTCAGTTTGTACAAAGAAAAGGGGAAGGAAAGGTCTGCATTTTAAATATGACAGATGAAAAACAAAATGGAGTGATTTATTTGTATAATCAATCTTAAAATGAATTCCTCACCCATGGCTTCTAGGTCAGATAGCAGACTCAAGATTTTCTTGTCTATTAGTGGCTTAACTGGCTCTCTTCAGGATGTAATTTCAACTGTAATTTTCTTTCCTTCCCCTGTTCCCTCTGGCATGCTTATAGAAAGCTCTTAGTCATTCTTTGAGGCTTTCTAAATTATCAAAATTGAAATGGCTCCTGCAGCTTTTATTTTGGTCCCTAATCAGAAAGGACTGAAAAATGGTGGTGTTTGGTGGAGAATTCTTTAGACGGTCACCTCTGGTTTGTCCCCTGAAAGACTGTGAGTTGGTCTTGGCTGGGCAGTTGTCATGGCTCACACAGGTCCCACTCACCTGAGCAATCACTTTACTATTAGCGCACAAAGCATCTGATTTATTGTTTGTTACTGAAGGTAATTTCTGTATAGGGATGTTACCTATCCATATGCTTTGCATTCTAGACTGATTTTTAATTACCTCAAACCAAATATGCTTTAAGTGTTAGTCCTTGGAAGATGTGATAAAATACTTTTATTCCTGGAGTTCAATTTGTGAAAACATAGATGGTTGGGATAGAACACTTAGGTTATACTGCTAATAAAGCCAAGGGGTTGAAATATTATAAAAAATGTTTCTTTTTTTTGCCTCTTTTTAATATCATGGAATTATGGGCTCCTTCAAGCGTTAAAGTGGTACCCATTGGTTTGCGGTATCCTCATGGCAGCATTTATGCTCTGTTCATAAATGGTTTCAATTACAGCACTTACTGCATATGAGAAATCTACACTCAGGAGTTGACTCACAAAACAAAACACTCAGTCATTTTTTCATTAGACAAAGCAGAGGCAGTAGAGAAGGAGAGAGAGCGAGAGAGAGAGCGCGAGGCCAAGCTTTCATTTTAAAAAAGCTTTTACTTAAGGAAGTGCATTAGTGTTTCTGTGACTAAAATAAGAAAAAAGTACCTGGCATGTGGAATGGGTTAATGGTGTGTTTACCCTTCCTTGGGGTTTTGGCTAGAGTGAGGCTCGGGGTGTTATTGGCCAGAGCCGCTCTATGAGGACTGCTCTGTGGGAGGCTCACTGTGTTTTCTCAGTGTTTGGCTGCTGACTCTTTTACCATTTTTGTCATCCCGCCAGCCATCATTTTCATTCTGTAAGTGGTAATGACTATTAAAAAATTGAGAAAGTTTCGTGTCTTTTAAAGCAAATTGTGTAATTCTATTTTTAAAAAGGCTTTCTTTTTTGGGGGGGGACACCTGGTTGGCTCAGTCTGTTAAGCCTCTGACTTTTGGCTCAGGTCATGACCTGATCAGGTCAGGCTCAGGTCAGGTCTTGGGATCCAGCCCCGTGTGGGGCTCCGCACTCAGCAGGGAGTCTGCTTATTCTTCTCCCTCTGCCCCTCCCCCCACTCGTGCATTCTCTATCCCTCTCTCAAATAAATAAATAAAATCTAAATAAATAAATGAATAGACCTTCCTTTTTAAAGAGCAGTTGTAGGTACACAGCAAAAATTAAGAGGAAGGTAGAGATTTCCCATACAACACCTGTCCCCACATGGGCACAGCATCCCCCGTTATCAGCATCCCTGATGTCCTGGTGGAGTCATACATTTGTTACAATTGATGAAACCACACTGATACATTATTATTATTTTTTGAAGTTTTATTTATTTAATCTCTACACACAACATGGGACTCAAACTTATGACCCTGAGATCAAGAGTTGCATGCTCACCTGACTGAGCCAGCCAGGTGCCCCCACATTGACATATTATAATGTAATTTTTAAGAAAAGGTTCTATGAAATCTGACCTAGTAACTTAATCCTAAGTATTTTGTCCAGTTACCTGCAGTTATAGATTTCAGTTTCCTGAGCTATAGAGATGTGATTTTTCTCTTCACCCTCAGGGGTCTGTAAGAGGTGATAAGGTCCCCATTTTATAGATGATGTGAAGTATTCCACTGCCCAGATATGTCCTACCCTTTTTCCCCCCCCATAATGAGAACTCTGAGGATTTACTTTCTTAACAACTTTAATATATATCTTACAGCACCGTAAACCATATTAATCATGCTGTGTATATTTTTAGTACTTATTTATCTTGTACCTGGAAGCTGATACTTTTTGACCACAGTCATCAAATTCCCCTTTGCCCACCCCCTGCCGCTGATAATCACAAATCTCATCCTTTTTTCTATGTGTTTGAATTTAAAGTTTTATTTTTTTATATTCCACATATAAGCTTTAAAACTTTTTAAAATTAATTTTAATTAATCAATTTTTAAATTCTGTTTAGTTAGCCACTGTATAGTACATCATTAGTTTTTCATGTAGTGTTCAGTGATTCATTAGTGGTGTATAACACCCAGTGCTCATCACAACATGTGTCCTCAATACCCATCACCCGGCTACCCCATCCCCCCCCCGCCCCAAAACCCTTAGTTTGTTTCCCAGAGTCCACAGTCTTTCATTATGTCCTACCTTTTGATGGAGGCATGATGAGGGCAAGATGAGATCTTTGTTGGATGAGATGGATGCTGGGCCAGAAGAAAAGCCTTTCTTCTGTGAGATGCCCAACTGAAGGGTAGGAAATCCAGTTCTTATTCTGGGTTACTTATCGTACATCTTGATTTGGGGGATTGTGAAAATTGATACTGATAACAGAAAAATATTGGTTTTAACATCAAACTAACATCAAACACTGACAATGGATGCAAAAAAAATGGTGGGAAATTTCCTTCAAGAAATCCAGGGTGCTTTCTGTTTAAGGAACAGATATCAAGAGATAGCTGTTGAATTCAAAGTGCTTCAAGACATGTATTATAATGTTAGGTTTCTGGCTGGGTCAAAATAACAGCACAGAAGTTTGTTTTATTCTCATCTATACCAGTCTGAGGATAAGCAGACCAAGGCTGAGAAGATGGCTCCATGATGTTGGAGACAAAGTTTCTTTCTCCCTTATTAGTCTGCCATCGCTACCACACATCTTCTGTCTTCTGGCTAAGATGGTTGCTCCACTTTCTATCACTGTGGCAAAAGGGAGTTAGAAAGGGGAAGGCAGCCTCCTTTCCTTTTAAAAGCATGACCTAGGGGCGCCTGGGTGGCACAGCGGTTAAGCCTCTGCCTTCAGCTCAGGGCGTGATCCCGGCGTTATGGGATCGAGCCCCACATCAGGCTCTTCTGCTATGAGCCTGCTTCTTCCTCTCCCACTCCCCCTGCTTGTGTTCCCTCTCTCGCTGGCTGTCTCTCTCTCTGTCGAATAAATAAAAATAAAATCTTAAAAAAAATAAAAATAAAAATAAAAGCATGACCTAGAAGTTGCAATTATCCATGTGGCTCATATCCTTTGCCCAGAACCAGTCACATGACAACTTACCCACAAGGGAGGCTAGGAAATATAATCTTGAGGTAGTCAGCCATGTGCCCAGCTAAGCCTTCTATTTCTAATGGGCATTGGGGAGCAAACCAGGAGCCTCTGCCACACGAGAAGAGTAGCAGGAATGTGCTCCTCAGAGCTGCTCCATTACTGTGGCTTCTAGGCAAATTCAGACTTGACGCTATAACTTGTAAAGAGGCGTAGTTCTAATCACGAGCAGCACCAGCACATATCGTGCAATGGATATGTCTTAGTGTATTGCTCAGATGCCATGTTAGGGAAGTTCATTTTGAATGTATTGTCGTTCATAGTTAAAGTGATTGTACACTCTTTTAAATATTCTTTTGTGGGAAGAAGGGACCTGTTTCGGCAAGTTGGAATTTTCACGTAGAACTTCTGTAAGCACAAATCTGTATTCATCGAAAGGAGAAAAGGCTTCAGAAAGGGCAGCCTCCAGGGAGTAGGGCAAACTATGTCATTCCGGATGGGAATCTGACTCTGGAGTTGTCAGTGGTTGATAATTAGGGTTGACTTTCTGATGTTGATTCTAGGAATGGAGCCAAATGTTACAAACTCACTTAGAACTACTCCCACTCCCTGAGGGTAACCGTATTAATAAGTAATTTTAGGGTCTGTGTTCAAAATAATTTTATTAAAATGGAGCAATGTCTCTTGTTTCTCTACAAGGAGATAGTGCCAGAAAGCTCTGCCATTTATTCTTTCTGACTACTTCCCGTCTGGATTTTGTTTACTGCTCTCTTCCCAGAGCACTCTATCAGAGGGAACTACTGTATGGCCAGGAAGCTTTGTTTGTATCAAAGTATGTGATTATTTTGTTCTGGTTGGTAGGAAGTGAGCTGTCGATAGAGTCTTACTCAGATTCTTGTTCTAAAGCCTAGTGCCCACCATACATTTTGGCGCCGGCATCTAATTAGTGTGTTTGCATTTTGCCCTGTTTTTCTCTTATTCCATCACACATGGCAAAGGCGATTCTGACATGTGAGCCTTTTCAGATCCTCTTTTCCTCAAAAGGTAAATTAGACCTGCAGGTTCTCTCTTCTGACCGTCTCTGAAGAGTTAGGAGGCCCTGTCTCTCATTTAGTGTGAGGCAGTGTTCTTGTTTGCTTAGTATTATCTCCAGTACTGTTCTGATTCTTTGTTTGGCAACAAAAAGTCTCAGATTCTCTAGGGTGCCTTGTTGTCACTCAACCTGACACTTTCTTCAGGACTCAGCAGTACTGACGGCTACTACGGAAGAGACAGGTGTCACCTGCCATCAAAGCTTTACCTTTGGCCTGAAGTCTTAGGGTGAAGGTTTTTAGAAAAGGTTGTCTTCTGTTGTTGCTGTTGTTTTTATCAAGAAAGCCTTATTTGGATTTCCTCTTAAAAAACTGTTTGGTTCAAGTCTCTGCTTCCAGGAAAGGTGTCATTACCATTTTTGAGATGAGGCCACTGAGATGAGCATTTTTGCTCAAGGTCAAATAAGGCAGGTTAGGATGGCCTCCTCTCTTTATTGTGCCACATTATTTTTAATGAATTATAGCAAGTGAGCCTCTGTTTATAGATGAGCAAAGTGTAGTTACAAATCTTCAGGATCTTAGATAAAGTAAGAACCCAGAGAAGGCAGACTTCGTCTGTGGTGAGTCCTTCATCATGAGATTGTGGTGTCTCCAGCAGCAAGGTCAGCTCCTAGCACGAAGGGGTCTGCAGCATATGCTTGTTACCTGTTGAATTAATAACTATGAGTTGGAGGACAGTTTAACAAAGAAAAAGGAAAAGATTTGAAAGAGAAATTTTTTCAGGCAGCCCAAGGGGGATTGGATTAGCTGAAGGTCAAGAGAGATTATTTATAGGAATTTAGAAATTTATTGTGGAAAAGTGAAATGGTGCAGCTGCTGTGGAAAACAGTATGGTGGGTCCTCAAAAATCAGACACAGTATTACCATTGAGCCAACAATTCCACAAATCCACTTTTGGGTTTGTATCCAAAAAAAAGAGAAAGCAGAGACTTTTTTTTTTTTTTTTTTTTTTTTTGAGACGGGGAGAAAGGAAGCAAAGTGTGAGAGAGAATCTTAAGCAGACTCCATGCTGGGCCCTAAGTGGGGCTCAATCTCACAACCCTGAGATCATGACCTGAGCTGAAATCGAGTCAGACATTGATCCGACTGAGCCATCCAGGTGCCCTGAAAGCAGAGACTTGAACAGCTAGTCGCACGCCAATGATCATGGCAGTATTATTTACGATAGCCGAAGATGGAAACAACCCAGACGTCTACCAGCAGCTGAGTGGATAAACAGAGTGTGGCATACACATACTATGGAAAATTGTTCAGTCTTAAAAAGGAACGAATTTCTGATATATACTACAGCATGGAGGAATCTTGAAGACATTGTTAAGTGAAATAAGCCAGGCACAAAAGGACAAATATGGTAAGGTCCCACTTATATGAGGTACCTGGAATAGTCAAATTAATAGAAACAGAAAGTAGAGAAGTGGTGGCTAGGGGCTAAGGGAAGGAGGCAAGAGGGAGTTATTGTTCAATATGTACACGTTTCCCATATAAGATGGTGAAAGAGTCTTGAAGATGGACAGTGGTGATGTTTGCATAACAACGTGAATGTATTTGATGCCACTAGACCATACACTTGAAAATGGTTAAAATGGCAAATTTTATGTCTGTATATTTTACCACAATAAAAAAAGATCTGTGCAAAAAATATGGTTTTAAGATGCTCAAAAAAAGAGAAGGGAAATAGAACTGAAGGGAGTCTTGACTGTTCCCAAAGATATATAATAATTAGTAAAACGCTGACTAGTGTGTTGCTTCTAAGTTTTATCAAGTAAAAAAAAAATCTGTGTGCCTTTGTTTTTTTTAAGAATACTTCTTAAAACTATTGTCAAATCATACCAAACTGGCAAATATCCAGCTTTCCTAGGTGAGTTTACATGGTACTCACATTTGGCCAGCTGATTTCCTTTGCAAAATGACCTAAAAGAGAGCTAATCCCTTTGACTTTAAGAAAAGCCGTAGAGTTATGGCGGCTGCCTCCAAGGAGTCCTGGAATCTGCTTGAGCTCAGGCACCTGCATTTTAAACCCCCCAAACCTGGGCCAACAGTGTGCTTGCTTCTTAGGGGCTGAATTCGTGTTTTCATCTGTTCCTCCATCGTTATGAAGATGGGTTGCTTTTAGAAGTTTGGAGAATCTCCTGAATTCTCTCTTTTCTGCACCTCTTGAGGCATCCAGGGCACGAATCTAATTTTCCCCTCCTTCCTTCCTTTGTACAGACTGTCTTCAATCTGTGATCTGTGAGGAAGTTAAGTCACTCACAACACAGTTTGCTATTTACTGGGGATTCATGGAAGCCCGGGACTAGGGTCATGTGTCTGGCTCACACTTCATAGGAGGGAATTGCTTAGGATACAAGCTTCTTGACTTCCGTTACGTTTAGCGGACCCTTACACCCACTGCCTCTCCTATGCCATTTTCTGAAACACCTAGGTCTTTGTTTGTTTTTTTGCTTTAGTTTAATTAATTTTATTTACATTCAATTAATTAGCATATATTGTTTTTAATCTTAAGATAGATACATGATGTTTTCTCTAGAATGAATCTTCAAAGGTATTTTTTAAAAACTTGAGCCTGAAAATAGTTATTTAACTTAAGGATATATATTTATATTTCCTTTTCCTCTTCCCCAGGTTGATTTATTTCCTGCTATAATGACTATATCACTATATGCACTTTGGTTTTGTTACTTTGTTGTAGATATTTGTGTTCAAATTGTCATATCTTTTTGCTCTGCCGACTTAGAAGTGCTTTTTGTAAAGCCGTCATTATGTCAGTGTATGGAGAAGATCTAAATTTTGGAGCCTTAGGAGATGATGTTTTAAAGGCACACAGTCAAAGACACATAATAGAAAGGCAGGACTCTTTTTTACTACTGCTCCTGACAGTTGGGGGTCTAGCCCTGACTGTTTTCAAGTTCACACATCTAGTGATTCAGAAGCCAGCCTGGTCTATTGTTGGACGTTTGCTAGAAACTCATTCTGCATCTGAAATCTCTCTCTTTTTACATTTCTTTCCCCATTTATTTTCTGTCATCCAGAGTACTAAGTGAAAATGGTATGAATTCAGTGATATAACATCTTAGCTTTGAAAATGGGTTCAAATTATAGGCCATCCGAACATTTTCTTTCAAACCTCAGATAGCTTCCATAAAAACATATAAGTTCAGAATTTTATAGGAATCCCCTCAATCATTTTTTCTAGATTTAGATCAGATTGATCAAGATTCCTTTTTATTTTTAAACTGCACTTACAATTACCCTTTTAAAAGATCTTGTGCAACGTATAGCACAGATTAAACATTTATTTGGTCGAAATCCTTATATTGCATGCAGTGTCCTGCTCTGGTTTCCATGATGTGACGAGGTGTGTTGTTATCCTTCGATGGCATTCCAGCACAACTTTCTCTGGCTTTCTTGACCTGGTGGATGTGGAGTTGCCTGTGATGAGGCAGGCACCTGGGAAGACTCAGAGCGCTGGCTGCCTCTTTCCACACTGGCAGTTGGGCGGGGGGTGGGGAGGGAAGCATAACTTTTAATTTACAGATTCTCAATTCCAAAACTCCGACAGTTTAAGGGAAGGCACATTAGAATGGTTCCTTCTTGTAAGAAGTAATCCTTAGTTTATATCCTAGGAGGAGCCTGAACGGTTGTTAGATTTTGCCGTCCCTTGTGTTGGTGTTTTTTTTGTTTGTTTGTTTGTTTGTTTTTGTTTTTAAATCTCAAGAGTTCTTGGGGGCAAGGTTGTGCCCACAGCAAAAGTGATTCACCTTATGGTGAATGGGGTCCTGGGTTGCTTTATTATGCCTTCTCATTGTTTAGCTCATGTTTCTTAAATTGGAGTTCTCTGTGGTATGCCTGGGTGGACTACTTGGGGGGTGAGCTTCCAAACTGTTGGAGTCCAGCCCAGGTAGGGTGGCCTCCAGACTGGACGTCTTGCGGGGAGCCAGGCAGCATTTCATTCTAGCTCTTGCCTCCGCCTCTGAGTATCTTCCTCATTCCTTCCCTTGGTGAAGACCACCTTTCTTGACTCTTTGGACCACGTGTGTACTGCAACACATGGCTATCGGTCCATGCATTTCACTCCCCATCTCGTCACATTCCCTGGAGAGAAGATCTCTTTGGTCCCCCTGAGCTGGCCAGGGCCTTCCCTGGTTCAGTTTACTATGGTGGGGGCCTGGGGCAGAACAAGGCACAAACATCTCTTAGGAACTTGCTTTGTGGATTATTTTGCAGTTGGGAAGGGAAGCATTTTGAATAAGGCAGACAGTCTGATACATGTGCACCCCATTGGGTACATGAAATACTATCCTATACTTGGTACCTCCTCCTGGAGTATCCATTTGTCCTATAGTTTTAGGAGAAACATTGTTTTGATATTAAAGCAAATGCATAAATGTAACCAGAACTGAGGCGGAATATATGCAAGAATTTTTAAGATAACCGCGAAGGAAAAGAGTTGAATTTTGTATTTGGGATATACTTCTCTGCTGTTAGGATACTTCGGTGGGATAGCTTAGGGGGCATCGACATTTCTGACCAATTACAGGCTGGACTTGGAAGATTAATATGAAACTATATAGTGAGATATGGAGTGCTTTTGCCTATTTTAGTTCAATGAGGCTGGAAGATTTGCTGCCTGAATATTATAGAATTGGGCACGGGGTACTCCCACTGTGGGTGGCTGAGCTAAGAAACATTAATGTAATCTTTCAGGGAACCCTTGACTGATTCCCAGTGGTGTTCAAGAATAAGGCTGGCTGGAGGTTCTGGAGGTCACCATGTGCTTAGTTAACTCTTCTTCTCATTGTGTGAGACCACATAGAGGTGCCCAAGTCTCCCCAGAGCCCACTTCACATAGTGTGACTTTCTTTTTCTCGGCTACAGAAAGAAGAGAAAACTCTAAGCATAGGGCCTTCTCTCCCCCCAGTTGAGGCCGCAGCTGCAGTGTTTTTCTGTGATTTAAATACCCACGTGGAAATACCTGGCGAGTTAATAAAGAATTGTTATAGGGGCTTCTGTGTTAATATCCTTCTGATTTTCAAGTTTATCCAACTGTCTCTCTATATATATGGATTCCACACATTTATGGAATAGATATATATAGAATAACTCATATTAATAGAATAATGCAGAAATCAACATTGTTGAAGACATTATTAAACTACTCACTATGTCTATTGACGTATATAGAGTGTGTGGATGTGTGTAGATAATATAATATAGTAATAGAATAATGTGCATCTTGACATTATTGGATACATTAATAAGTGATCTGTTGTGCTTTCTGGTGTCTTAGAATAAGATTCTAATGATGCCTGACAGTGGTGAGAATTCAAAAGCCACCAGTGGATAAATGGGGAATGCTACCCGAGCTTTTAAGAGTCCCCTTTCAATTTTTCCTGAACGATAAAAATAACATTAAGGAGCAGTTTGAAACAATGGAATTACTCCTGGTTGCACCACCTCAGACAAGGGCTTTTGGTCATTTCTAAGCAAGGGAATAACAACAATACAAAAAACCTCTTCGTCATAGGGCTAAGGAGTCCTGAATCCTTGCCTTCAGGAAACACCCTAAGAATAAATGAGGGGTATGGCATTGATCCTGGATGCCGTGATCTATCTTACCTTACCGCTGCAAAGAGCTAAAAGTAAAAAATGTTTGTCTCTGGCTTCTGCTCTTTCTTAGGTAAAAGACTCAGTAAGAAAGCAAATGGTCTTTCAGGAGCTCTTTTCACAGCACCACGGAAGTAAATACAAATCTTTTGCTTACCAGGGTTTAAAAATCAATACAAAGCCTTAAGCTTCTTGTTAAGATTTAGTTTATTTATTTATTTATTTAATTTTTTTCAAGGTGAGAGATGGGGCAACCTTTATTGGGGACATTTGAAAGTATATATTATAAGCTTTTCAAGGTGCTTGTTTTTTGTTTTTGTTTTTTTTATAATAATTTTTTTTTATTATATTATGTTAGTCACTGTAATGAATCATGGAACTTTACATCAAAAACCAGGGATGTACTGTATTATTTATTTATTTTTTAAACATTTTATTTTATTTAAAAAAAAATTTTTTTTAAAGATTTTATCTATTTATTCGATAGAGATAGAGACAGCCAGTGAGAGAGGGAACACAAGCAGGGGGAGTGGGAGAGGAAGAAGCAGGCTCACAGCGGAAGAGCCTGATGTGGGGCTCGATCCCACAACGCCAGGATCACGCCCTGAGCCGAAGGCAGACGCTTAACCGCTGTGCCACCCAGGCGCCCCTATTTTTAAATTTTAAAAAAGATTTTATGTATTTATTTATTTGAGAGAGAGCACAAGCTGGGGGAGGAAGAAGCAGACTCCCTGCTGAGTAGGGAGCCCGACGTGGGACTCTATCCCAGGACTCTGGGATCAAGACCTGAGTCGAAGGCAGACGCTTAACTGACTGAGCCAACCAGGCACCCCAAGATTTAGTATAAAATGAGAATTTTGCAGCTAAAATACTTGAAAACTTGGGGAATATGTTAAAAGTATAGATACTAGGCTGTAACCCCAAAGATTTTGATTTGTTAGACCTGGGGTGGGAGGGAGGAAGGAATCTATATTTTTAGAAGGTCCTCTTAGGGATTCTGGTTTGTGACTAAACATTTGGGGAACAGAGGAGATGAGAGGCAGAGTGGCAGAATCTAGAAAAAGTGTGTCTAACCATGTGCCTTATACCTTTTCTTTTTTGCTGAAAGATTGAACAGTTTTATTGTGTATGTTGTTTTGAGGAGCTTTTTTTCCTACTTATGGAAAACAAATTTTGAAGATATTATTTTTCCCCTCTGATTTTGTACCTACCTAGTAATATCAGGATAAAAATACAAAAGAAATCTTATAGTAGCTATTATCCCATACTGAAAGAATAATCCTTTGTCTTCAGAGTGTAGTTGACCATGAAAATAAGGACCAATGTATAAATGTTAACATTACTCTTAGAATTTTGAGTATAGGGATCTGAATATGTATTTTGAGGAAAAAATTAATCAGTGGAAACATTCTTGTTCACATTTTTAGGGTGAAGATTGACATTTATGCCCCAGTTGTTGAAATCTAGGAGGTTTGGGAAACGGGCTGGAATTTGGGTCCGCCCCACTGTAAGTCTAGACGAACTAGTTGGTTAGTCTGCACGCAGTTTGCAGAAATGAAATTAAGCCAACTTTGTTTTGAAATATGTGAATCACAACAGCACTAAGACCCAGAAAGATTAATGGGCAAAGAATAGGAACAGATTTTTCACAGGAGGAAATACTTGCAAACATGCCAGTAGAGAGACGCTTCGCTCCAAATCAAAGAAATGAAGGTCAAAAAAATAATGAGAAACCATTTTATGGCTATTAAATTAATATAAATATAAGCAAACCGAAGCTGATATGACCTCAGAAAATGGGTATATTCTTACATTTCTGGCAGCAATGTTAATAGCTTGGTTCTTTGGAAAGCACTTTGGTAGTAAATGCAAAAAATCAGACCTTTTGACTCAGTCACCCAGCTCCTTGGAATTTATTCTAAAGAAAAAAAAAGCTGTAAGAAATAAAAGACAGGGGCGCCTGGGTGGCACAACGGTTAAGCGTCTGCCTTCGGCTCAGGGCGTGATCCCGGCGTTATGGGATCGAGCCCCCACATCAGGCTCCTCCGCTATGAGCCTGCTTCTTCCTCTCCCACTCCCCCTGCTTGTGTTCCCTCTCTCGCTGGCTGTCTCTATCTCTGTCGAATAAATAAAAAAAAATCTTTAAAAAAAAAAAAAGAAATAAAAGACATTTATTGTGCTGTTATTTCTGGAAGTGGAAAATTAGAAAGAATGTAGGTGGCTAATGATGGGCAAATAAAATTGGAATATTTTTTAGCTATCCGGAATGATACTCAGGAAGCATATGGAAACAAAAGGTTTGGGGAAGGCATAGTGAAATGTATATACATATATTATAATGAAATCTGTGAAAAGATCATCAAGAAATAAACAATTTTATTATGGTGTAGGCAATATATGTGAATTTTAAAACACTAAACAATATTTTAGCAATAAATAAAATATATTTTTAAAGGAGCATTATAAAGTTTGTTATACCTGGAATAATTTTTCTTCCTTCTTAACATAATGCTGAGAAGAGTGAAATAAAATGTTTTTCATTTGAAATATGAAGGGCTTTACAACTTTTCTCCGTTTACTAGCTTACCTCCTAAAATGAATTTTCTAGACACCTTAGTTATCTCTTCTGCTTTTAAATTTTTGTAGCCATCCAAGCCAAGTCTTCGCTGACTTTGGCATCAGACTGTCTGGATTTAAATCCTATTTCTACCACTAACCAGGTGTGGACCCTGGAGAAACTATATGACCACTCTGGCCTTTGATTTCCTTATCTGAAAAACAGAAATAATACATGGGGGGGGGGAAATTAATACAGTGTGTGTGTGGTTCCTCAAAAACTTAAAAAAACAGAAATGCCATATGATCCAATAATTCCATTTATTTACCCAAAGAAAATGAGAACATAAATTTGAAAGGATTTATGCACCCCTATGTTTGTGGAAGTGTTATTTACTATGTGGAAGCAACCTAAAAGTCCTTTGATAGATGAATGGATAAGGAAGATTGGGTGCGTGTGTGTGTGTGTGTGTGTGTGTGCGCGTGAAATGGAATATCATGCAGCCATAAAAAGGGATGAGATCATTCCATTTGCAACAACACTGATGGACCTAAAGAGTATTATGATAAGTAAGTCAGACTGAAAAAGACCAATACCATATGATTTCACTTATAAGTGGAGTCTAAAGAAACCCCCAAATGAATAAACAAGCAAAAAGCAGAATTAGACTGGTAAACCCAGAGAACAAACTGATGGTTGCCAGAGGGAGAGGGGTGGGGGAACAGGCAAAATGGGTGAAGGGAGTGGGAGATACAGACTTCCAGTTATGGAGTGAATAAGTCATGGGAATAAAAGGTACAGTATAAAGAATATAGTCAATGATATAGCAATAGTGTATGATGACAGGTGGTAGCTACACATAGCATAGCATAGCTACACATAGCATAATGTTTAAAATTGTCAAGTCACTATGTTGCACACCCGAAACTAACATTGTGCATCAACTATAGTCAGATAAAAAATTTTTTTGAAGTACATAATGAGGTGCCTGGTACTAAAAGTACTCAACAGTATAAGCTATTATTCTTTGTCCATATTCGGGAGGCAGTCTTGATTGCCCACCCTACTATCTTCCTCCTTCACAGAATCCAGTTTTGTTCAGGCATCCAGCTGCAATATGTTCAGCCTTAGAAGCTGAAGGCGGACTTCTTTGCTAATCATGGCAATCTTATTCCCATTTGGCGCAGATTGGTTTAGAAGTGGTCATGTGACTTAGTTCTGGTGCAGGTGACTAATTGGCAGGCCAACAAGGGGCTTCTGGGAAAGATATTCCTTCTTTATAAAGAAAAGAGAAGTACAGAGATGTATGCACACCTCACCTCTCCTTGCTCTACCTTTCCTGCTTTGGACATTCTTGTGTGATGATATGTTCTTTAGAACTGTGGCAGCCATTTTGCAGTCGTAAGGGGGTGGTCGCCAGTAACCAAGGATGCCAGAGCAAAGAGATGGGAAGAGCCTGGTTGTGAGATGACTTCACTGAGCTACTGAACTACCTAGTTGCTGAACTACTCAGCCTAGAATCACCTACCTCAAGAGATTGTAAGAAAGTGTGCAAATTGCTTAGGCAAATTTTAATTGTCTATTCTGCTATTTGCAGCTGAAGACGTCCAAACTGATAGATAAGTTAAGGCTAATTGTCATTGTCTAATGTACTAACTTAAAAAATTATGTCCTCAAAAGATACTGTTTTTCATGAGTTGATTAAAATTTCTGGAATAAGTCAGCTCTCTCCTATTAGTATTTCACTTTAGATGTGAGATTTTCATTATAGACATAATACTTTCAAAATTTAACCTTAGTTAATAATTGCCTTATATATTTTGAGCCTAGAAACTTTTTTGAGAACTTTGATCACAAAAGTGAAATGTAGATGGACCTGTATGCTTTTATTTATCAACGTGAAAAATATTCCCAAAATAAACACTGTAGCCGTGTAGACATTTGGGTGCGAGTGAACATAATCTGGATCCGCACAACTGCAGCTGTGGTAAGGTTACGGCTCCGATGGTTTGACTATCTGTTTAAAAGTAAACTCTAGTGCAGCTGATGAAGAGATTATGTGTTTTAATGGATGTGTTTGCTGAAATTACATATCTAAAACAAATAGGAAGTTGTATTTTTCCTTTGCACTGTCATAAAAACTTTCTCCCATCCAGAGTACTGTCTCAATAAAAGCACACTAGTAGCCACCAGATTCTCCCACATGTACAGCAAAATTGGGAAGTTCTTGCTCTTTTTCTTAAAAGATTTTATTTATTTGAGATAGAGTGAGAGAGCACGAGTGGGGAGGGTAGAGGGAGAGGGAGAAGCCAGCTTCCCACTGAGCAGGAAGCCCGACGACTCGGGGCTCGATACCAGGACTGTGGGACCATGACCTGAGTTGAAGGCAAATGCTCAACTGTCTGAGCCACCCCGGGGCCCCAGTTCTTGCTCTTTTATGATGTGAAGCTTGCCCTGTTTCAAGAAGGTTAAATTGATAGAAAATACTTGTCAAATGTGTTTTCTAGTGGGATTTGCATAACCAAAGTGAGCTCTAGACCACATTTTTCTTACATATTATAGAATTTTCAAGAACAACAAATTCTTCTTCTCTGTATAGCTAAAAATGTTAGTTCTCCCTAAGCAAATTTTTACTCGACTGCAGCAACCCTGCCATCATTCCCCAAAGTCCATATACTTCAGTACGTTCCCCCCACATGGGCACCACATGCTACCTCTGCTCTGAGTCCCTCCTTGTCATCTCCCCAGAGATCCTTCTTCCTTTGTAGGAAAGATTTGCTCCCACACTACTCTACCATTGCAAATTTGTCCTCGTATTAGGGTTCTTCAGAGAAACAAAACCAGTAGGAGATTACATATATATGTATGTAAATATACACACACGTGTGTGTGTGTGTGTGTGCGTGTGTGTGTGTGTGTGTATGAAATAATTATTCTGTGGAACTGGTTCACATGATGGTGGCAGGTGGGAAGTCCAAAATCTGCAGTGTGGGCTGACAGGTTAGAGGCCCAGGAGGACTGATGCAACTCTCACTGGAAGAGGTATAGGTCCAGTCCCAAGGTAGTCTGCTGGAGAATTCCTCCTTGTTCGGGGAGGCTGCTGGTCTTTTTGTTCTATTTAGGCCTTCCGACTGATTGGATGAGGCCCACTGATGCTATGGAGGACATGTTTTACCCAAAGTTCACCCATTTAAATGTTAATCACACCCCAAAATGCCCTACAAGTTGACACTTGAAATTAAGTCCCCTCAGGATTAAAGGGAATTAGGCTCCGCTCTCTGTCCCTGTAGCAACATTGGGCAGGAAGCCAGGGGGACAAGTATGAATATAACTACTTCTTTCTCCTCTACTTCTGGGTTGTTCCGGTATTTGGGGAGTGGGGAAGTGGGAAGGAGCATGATAAGGAGGGAAGGGCCGTGTCCAGAGCCATTACTTGTTGTGCACAGTTGACAGAGGGAATGTCTCAAGCCCACAGAAACCTCAACAGAGAGCCCTGTGGCTAGCCACTTTTCAGTTCTCCTTGGGCATCTCCATTCCTTGGCTGGTGCTCTTGGTCTGAGGTGGGCAGAACTTTCTTTACCATGGAAGAGGCTGTGTGTGGGGGAAAAAGTCCGTGAAAAAATAATTGTTCTTACAGCTAGGACCCTTGGGCTGGACCTGAGGAGAGGAGACTTGGGCTCTTGTCTTCACTCTGTTGCGTGGTTTTAGGTAAGTTACTCATCATCTTTGCACGTCAGTTCCCCCATCAGCCAAATGGGGCTAATAAGACCTCAGAACATTGCTGTGGCGGTTAGGTTATGTCTAAGTGATTTGTACCCTGTAAAGCACTAGATGAATTAAGCATGGATTTTTGCTCTATCCCACTTGTTGCCACCAGACAAAACCTAATTTATGTAAAGAAATTGATTTCGCTCTAGGTACCCAGGAACTCTGCCAATATGCTTGCCCAGTGATAGGTTTGCCAAATTTTCTTGCAAGGAACAAAATGGCGTATTGTAAGGAATTTGTTTCCTGGATTGGGGAGCCATATTTCAACACCCCCCGCCCTCACTCCACCCCCGGCCATATGATTGGAACACATCTGGGATGCAGATATGTCAGGGCCTTGGAAGCCCTTGCTGACAGTAAGGGGATGAATCATTAACCTAACAAGTTCTTGTGTGATTTCTTTGTTGCCTGGTGTCATGTTCAGAGATTAGACTTCCAAAGCAGAAGCTGAAACCATTTTTTCCGCTATGGCACTGAAAATAAGGACCATGCTTGAATGGAATAAAAACTGACTGTTCATTCACAAGGACTGCGTTGTGAACGGTGCTGTGCCAGGTAGTAAGGAAGGAGCAGAGGGGAAGGGAGGGAAAGAAGACTGAAAAGATGCAGACATACTCAGCTGGGCTGGAGAGTTTGGATTTCATTCTGTTGATGTGAAACATGGGGTTTGCAAGCATTGGGTTTGGAGTTGGACCATGTAGGTTCCAGTTCTGGCCCTGCTATGTCCTAGCTGTGTAATCTTGGGTAAATTACTAGACCACTCTGTGCCTCAGCTTCTTCATCTGTGAAAATGGGAAGAATGACAATGTTGTACATGAGTCATAGCATTGCAGTGAGGATGGAATGGCGTAACCCCTGACCCCGGCAAGCGCTGTAGGTGTTTGAGCTGTGGAACATATGTATGTCGGGAAACACCTGGCAGGGACGCAAGAGGAACGTGGCTACAGCAGGGGAGGGCTGACGAGGGTAGTGGTTGGGGAGACTAGTGCAGTATAAGCCGGGGCCTGGGGATTGAAGCCCACTTTGCAGGGATGTCTGGGCAGAATCATTTGCAAATGTAGGCGTTATGTGTAGCAGGGCATAGTTATTCGTGGGCTTATAGCTGGACTCGCATCTTAGGCCCCATCTCTTCCAGTTCCTTCATCAAAGCCTGGCCTTATCAGGGCTCGTGTGGCCGTATTGTGCCCATGTTCCTGATGTCATTTTCTGGTTTGGGGACAGAGCAGAACATTACGAATGGAGCATTGCGGGGGGTGGGGAATCCAAAATACTCACCCTTCCCTGTCCCTGCTCTTTTCCTCATCTGTTTGCTACTTTGATTTTGGTGAGTTGAAAGAGGTTGCGTGATATCTGAGCACTGTATTAGGGAATGTAGTTTATTTTAACTTTCCTTCTTTGTTTTTAAAATGTTTCTGGAGGAATTTAGGAACAACTTTGATTTGATTTGCCTCTGTTCACTTTCCTGTCCTTTTAATTTTCTCGGACTATAAAGGTACTCCAGTGCTGTGGAATGACGTCAGCCGTGACGGTTCCAGCCGCCTGCTGACCTGGAGGAATACAGACAGATAAGGAGTTGCAGCCTCAGGGTGATTCTCGTGTGGCTGTCTGGCAGTTTCTACCATTTTTAGGAAAAAGAACCTAAAAACAGCTTTGCCCTCAAGTACCCCCCCTCATTCTCCTTGACCTGATAAAACTGTAGCAAATGGCCTTTTTATTTTATAAGGTAAATGAGCACCCTCGAGTTCATATGCTTCATTAATTGAAATGTTCATGTATTTTCTTAAAACAAGCAGCATATGTATACCTTCAAGATTGGCCACCTGCAGAACCACCCACTTATCCACGTGTTTCTACCATGAGTGGAGTGGTAGACCATCTTGATGGGGCAGGGGGTTAGCTAAAGCGTCGATTAGCGTCACTGCTCGAGATGTGGAGTTGGCTCCCTTTAAAAAAATCATCCAATCAAAGCGTGGCATTAGTTAGATTTGTTGAGGGTAGGAAGTGAACAACAAATCATTTTTGTAGATGTAATTTTCCCCATCTTCCGTTTCCCTCTCTCTCCGGCGGGTTTCACCTGACATACGAGACACACGTGGTAGTCTGTCCCCCCTGTCTCCTCACATCTGCTTGGTGACAACGAATAGAAATGATTACTGGCAGAAAACATTACAAACATTCTAAATCCTTCAGAAAGATAGGAGAGAAGACAAAAATTACCGCCTGCCGCTTGGGTAGTCGCCAGTCCCGAGGCTGATACATTCTTCCTGTTTGCTAAATGAGTAAGGGAGTGGGCAACGATTTTCTTCTAACGCCGTTGTATTCTGTGACGTATAGATTTATCTCCGTTTGCCCATCACACCATGGGTAGGGGCTTAAGAGAGTCTTGTCTGAGCATTGAAAAAATGATTCTTTTTGTGTGACTGTTGACATGAGCTATTAGGAAACTTGAAAATTTAACAACAGCTTCTTCGTCTGTCGTTGAGAGCCACCTGAGTTGGCTTGAATTTCTTTGTGCTTTTGAGGATTTGGCTCTGTTGGCATTTCTGCCTTGGAACATGATGGCGATGACTGCTAACTCTCATACCTAGGTTGTTTCGTGTCTGTGTGCATGGGGGACATAATAGTAGTTCTGTGTTTATTAGGAATGCTGTCAATTTTTATTTATTTTAAAGATTTTATTTATTTTTATTTTTGCACGTGTGCTACTCGTGCACGTGAGAGAGAGAGAGAGAGAGTGAGCGAGTGCGTGAGAGCGGGAGCTTGTGGGGAATGGCAGAGGGAGAAGTGGGCTTCCCGCTGAGCAGGGAGCCTGCTGTGGGGCTCGATCTGAGGACCCTGGAATCATGACCTGAGCCGAAGGCAGACGCTTAACCAACTGAGCCACCCAGGCGCCCTGTCAATTTTTTATTTATTTATTTTTTATTTTTTTATTTTATTTTATTTTTTATTTATTTATTTATTTTTTTAAAAAGATTTTATTTATTTATTCGACAGAGATAGAGACAGCCAGTGAGAGAGGGAACACAAGCAGGGGGAGTGGGAGAGGAAGAAGCAGGCTCATAGCAGAAGAGCCTGATGTGGGGCTCGATCCCATAACGCCGGGATCACGCCCTGAGCCGAAGGCAGACGCTTAACCACTGTGCCACCCAGGCGCCCCCCTGTCAATTTTTAAAAAAAAAAGATTTTATTTTTAAGTAATCTCTGCACCCAACATGGAGCTTAAGTTTACAACCCTGAGATCAGGAGTTGCGTGCTCTACTGACTGAGCCAGCCAGGCGCCCTGATGCTGTCGATTTCTTAACTCCCTGGTTTTGGGCCCACACATTTCTCCTATATTTCCTTTGTGTGTTTCCTTGGCCTTCACTTATGTTTCGAAATGCTAGTTTTTGGAAGGCCCAACTAACTCGAGCTTACTAACACTGATTCAATTAATGCAAAACTTGAAGTTCAGACCCAAGTTTCTCTTACTTATGAAATGAATTATGATTATTTCTTGTCTTAAAGCCGTCTTTCTGTGGCACTGGGTTTCTTATTTCTTAGGCTCCCTAGGGGCTCTTTTGAGCTCGGCTCACAGTCTTCCTTGCTGCTATTGGTTGGAACAGTGACATCCTAAGACAAATTCAGCAGTGAGAGCTAGAAACATATTGCGTATTTGGTGAACATATGTGTACAGTAAATACTAAAAAACAGTAGACTTCATTTATTTTTGTTTTGCTTTGGTTTGATTTGTGGAATTTCTTCCACTAAATAAAGAGCTCTTGTAATATAGTTTTGTGGGCCCACTTTAGTCATTAGAATGCTTGCTCAGTGAAATTGACACATCTCAACACTTTCTGGAAAATCAGAGCTGTAATTAGAGCAAAGCAATACAATTTTCCTAAGCAAGTAAGTTAGCTGCTTATTTGGCCAGTCACAAAATTTAGGCCTCTGTACTCAGGTCTGGGAGCAAAGGAACCTGTACCTATTTGTGGCCCTCACATCTGGCTGTGGGTTAGCCTGGTGGATTGAGAAGTCTGACAGTGGGGCTTTCAGCTGATATGATTTCCCTGGGTTTCTCCCCTTTGAGTTGTGGGGACTACTCTGAGATGTTCTGGTCTCATTTTGAGTGATGAGGTAAATAGAAGCTTCCTTTGCCTCTCTTGATAAGTGAATCAAATCCCAGACTCTGCCTGAATTAGAGGATCCTGTCAACGGTTCTTGACCTTCCCCCCAGCTGAAAGGAAGGGGCCATTCCCAGAAGTGTCTGAGCATGTTCAGTGGGGAGAACCACCTGCCGGGGTTAGAAGAAGAGCTCTTTTGTTCCTGGAGAATCCGGAGAGGTGGCCTTGCCAGTTCAGTCTCATCACTGTGGTCGTAACTGGGGACAGAAATGCCTTAGCACGCAAGGGCTTTGTAGAATTGCTAAAGATGGGCTTTGATGCTTGGCTCCTCCTGTCTTCTTTTGAGAAACCTGGTATAACTGGAAATGTAGGACGCCTTAGGATCAAGCATACTGAAAAGTTTTTTCTTTTGGCCAGGATTATATTGCTTTTACTTTTCTGGATAGTCCGAGTAAGGATGATTTTCAAGCTGAGATCAAGTAAGACAAAGCAACACATCATATCGTATCATAAAATAATTGGCTACATTGATCTGTTAAAACTTTAGTTTCTCTGTGCTTATTGTTTTCTTTATTATTTTGTAAATAGTATTAAATTTATATCGATAGTTAGCTACTAAAATAACTGGCGTGAAGAAAGTTCTTCTTTTACGGAATTCTCCAAGAACAATCATGCATTTCCTGGCATATAATAGGCATTCAATAAATTGATAAGAGGATGAATGATAGCGTTTAAAGATCCATTCATAAAGTTTTGTTTACAATGCACCCCAGCAAGTTTTTATATATAGGGCACTATTAAAGGATAAATCAAGAAGTTAAACCTAAAACAAGACCTTTTAAATGAATAGAGGGGGAAAAGCACAATAGTTTAAATATATATTTTTGAGGTTAATATTGTACATGTATTTTTATTTATTTATTTTTGTACAGTATTTTTATAATGTTTGCAGGCTTTAGTTTATATATTAGTAGTGGGAGAATCTCTAATGAGCTTCTTTTCCTCTTTTAGGCCACTGACACTTTGTAGTAAATCATCAAAATCTTCGTTTTTATTACTCATATTAATATCAGAACCTGGCATACAGGAGGCATACAGTAAATCTTTAAAAACAATGAACACGTCTATTTTTTATGAGAAAGAAAAATCTTACCTTCAGTTACTTCTGATTCTTAAAAATATTAAAATAATATAGATACAAATATTATTTTTCTTTTATCATCCGTAACTTCTTTCAGATGATAAAAGCAATATAAATTCATTATAGAGGATTTGGAAACACACAGAATTAAAATTACTCATAAACTTCAGTACACAGAGATAGCTCTATTTAATTTTGATGTATTTCTTTCCAGTCCACATTTTGTTATGCATACTCTACAGAGCCCTTGCCATGGGAGATACTCTGGTAAACAAGAATTCAAGTAGAAAATTTGTCTACTGTGCTCCTCTTGTAGATCCATGATGCATATTGGCAATATTAAAGGCCCTGAGAAGGTCCGCAAGAAAGAGACCTTTTTCATTTTTTAATCAGTGTTTCCCAAGCTAATGTGACTACTAAGCCCTTTGTGTGTGTATATGTATATGTGCCTGTGTGTTAGTGTAATGCCTATTAGCATCCTTACACTTTGACAAATTTAATTCTTTTTCCTTTTCTTCTTTGATTTTCTGAGCATCTGCTCTGGCTGTGGGAAATTCCCCTTTAATTTTTCAGGCCTGATCTTTTGGTACGCTTCAGATAGAGGACTATGATTCAGAAAGAAAATTTGCCCTGGAAAAGAGGAATAATCTTGAAATGCGTGATCATTGTGGGCTGCATAATAAAATTTTTTGTACCTCTAGTCCAAAAATTAAATTTATTCATGGTCAATAGAATGGTTCTGAGTTTTTGCCAGCTGTGGATTATATATCTGGAGAAAGCTAGGTGGGGAGGCCTTTGATCACAGTTTAGCTTGTTGTAGAATTTCCTGACTGCAAAGCGCAGACAATTACTTTTAAGAGAGGATGGGTGTGTTTCGGTGGGGGTGGGGTGGGTGGAGAACGGGCCATAAAATTGTGCGATATGGTTATTATGTAGTATACCATGCCCTTGGATCTGTCTTTCTGAGATGACTCTTATCCACAGTAAAACATTACCACATGCTGCTGTGGTTAATCAGAAAAGCTTACTTCAGGAGTCCTGGAGCCACACTAAATCTAAACTGGGCATAAGGCACTGTCACCCTCCGCTAAAGACTTGCTAGAAACAAGGGAGTAGTATCTCCAGCAGTTTGTGGAGGTTTCCTTTGAGCTCCCAACAACTGTCACTGGTGTCACTAGGTTGCTGTGTGTAGGAAAGTGTTAGGGATTTCCATTTTGCTTCTTACCCAGCTCTTCCTCTTGGTTCCTGAAATGCCAGGAGTTTAGTGGTTGAAGTCTGAACAACTCTTCCTTTTAAAGAAGGTGTCAACACAGTTCGACCTACCTCTGGAATATATGTTTCTATGTAAGTTTTCTTCTATAACCAACAATTCAACTAATGGTATTTTAGGAAATGTAGAAATCCTGTCACCCAAAATGCATATAAGGGAGTGTGGTGTGAGAGATGTGGAGAACAATGAAAGGCCCTTCATCTGACTGAAAACCCACATTGAAGCCATTTGAGAAGAATCAGACCAGTTGCATTTTTAAAAAAAATTTATTTATTTGAGAGAGAGAGAGCGCACGATAGAGCACCCAAGCACACATGGGGAGAGGGGTGGGGAAGAAGGAGAGGGAGAGAAAGAATCTCAAGCAGACTCCCTGCTGAGCGTGGAGCCCAATATGGGGCTCGATCCCACGACCCTGAGATCATGACCTGAGCTGAAATCAAGTGGGACACTTAACCAACTGAGCCTCCCAGGCACTGCTTTTGGTTTTTATACAAGTAGTCACCTGGTCACATTTCCCCCTCTTCTTCTTCAGGGCTTGAAATCCATCCAGACACGGAAACTTCCAAAGACAGGTTACTAAAGCAAGGAAGATAGGCAGTTGAATTGGGTGGGTGCATAAAATGAAACTTTGCCTTCTAAAAAAAAAAAAAAAGAAAATGAAGTCAAGGGGCTCCTGGGTGGTGCAGTCGTTAAGCATCTGCCTTCGGCTCAGGGTGTGATCAGCATTCTGGGATCGAGTCCCACATCAGGCTCCTCTGCTAGGAGCCTGCTTCTTCCTCTCCCACTCCCCCTGCTTGTGTTCTCTCTCTCTCTCTGGCTGTCTCTCTATGTCAAATTAATAAATAAAATCTTAAAAAAAAAAAAAAAGAAAATGAAGTCAAAGCAGAATGAAAAGCATTTCCGAACTCACACAATGATGACCACTTGGTTATCTTATATGGATACTAATTTGTTTGCTCATGTCAAGCCTTGAATTACTTGTTAAACAGACAGGTTTCCTTTCCCATTTCGGCCAGTCTTGACTGCTTAGATTATGTCCACTTGAGGAGAGACTTGCTATTACCAGTAACAGTAAACTGGGTCCCCTAAATATTTTTGCAATCTGTGGCAGAGACTGCTGATTGTCCCCCATTATCTAGCCTTCCTGTCTTTAAAAGTAATATATGCTTCTCCTGGAATAAGGACTATCTTTTTTAGCTTCCCTTGCCACTAGGTACGGCTGTGTGACTACATTCTGGCTAAAGGACTTAAGTATGACATTTTCAGAAAGGGGAAACATCACCCCCCTTTAATCTGTTCTTTTTTCCTCATGCCTGGAATTGGATGAGATGGCTGGACTTGAGCAGCCATTATGGGTCATGAAGTAGAAGCATGAAGGAGATGCTGAGGAGAATTTTGCAGGAAGGTAAATGGAACCTGGGTCCTTATTACTGTAGAGTACTATATCAGTCCTGGGTAACTTCTTATAGACCCTTGTTTATGAGGGAGAAATGCACATCTATCTTGTTTAAGTCATTGCTATTTGGGGTTTTCTGTACTATACCAAGAAACCTAATCTTTCTATCATATTCTACTATCCTTAGGGCTCAACCAATTCTTTGTCAGGGCCACGATCACAGCACAGACCACAACAAAACAAATTCACTGAGAAGAGTCAACTTACTAGGACTACGTTGAGGCATTTGACCAGGTAGTTTTCAGAATAGATTCTTTGTCTTCTTCCCCATTTACTAGGGCAGGGTGTCAGGACATATTCATTCAGCAAATAATTGAGTGCCTACTCCATGCCAGGCACTGTGTTAGACTCCGAGAATCCAGTGATAGCAGAACAGCCATAGCCTCTGTCCTCACAGGGCTTATAGTCTGAGATGGAAGATGGACCATAGTTAGGTAATTTGTCTACGAACCATGATAAGTGCTCTGTGGGAAAAGCACAGGCAGCTACAAGGACCTATACGACAGGGAATGTCATCTAGGCAGGGGGATGGGAGGACAAGATGTGAAGGCTCTCCCAGACAAGGGGCTTTTGGATTCAGATCTGAAAGGTGAATTGGACGTAAGTAGGGGAGGAAGGGTGTGAAGGATGTTTGAGGGAGAGGGCATGATGTGTGCAGAAGCTCTGAGGAGGGAGGAAGTGCATCCCCTTGCATTACTGCTGCCCGGCAAACACGGGAAAGCAGTGGGACTAAACTCCGCTTACATGGCAAGGATGACACTTTGGTCAAGTATTAAGTGTTATCTTTTATTATGAAATTATTTTTAGAGAATCTGATCATTTAATTCTAAATCTGTCACAAAATAGAGAAAACAATCAGACGTTTTCCATCTTTGGGAATGATGCTCTAGGACGTGTAAGCAAGCGCCGGGTTTCTTGTGATGCGGTTCTCCTTTGTGGCTGTTTACGAGTTGTGTGTCAGCTGTCGTTTACATGTTCGTGCAGTGGGCACCAGTGGAACCAGCATTAAAGACACGGCAAAACGGAAGCCTCTAGGAAGTACATTAGTGCCGTCAAGTATTTTTAAGGAGCACGTGCTTCCTTGAGGAGAACAAAGTAGCTTGAACACAAGTGAGTCCATGAGTCTCGTTTTTTGAGAAAGGCATTATTGAAATGGTACCTGTTAAGTTAATGCCAGTGAAAGGAAGAAAAGCAGAGGCAGGAAAATGTTTGTTTTCCAAACATGTTTTATTTATAGATTGGTGAGTTCTTAGAAAAGATGATTTAATAATTGATTCCTTCTTTGTTTGGAACAAATATGGTATATTGTGCCTTTCTTTTAAGCATAGTAACTAGTACTGAAGCATTCGAGAGCACAGTACTGTGTGAGAACAAAGGTCTATTCTTGGGGAAAAAAATAATACAGTCAGCTATTATTCAAGACCCACAGTTGATGGCAAGCGACTTAAAGGAGTCACGTTTGCTCTAAAAATGAGTCTATGCTCCCTCTCATCAGCTCCGTGCTACCCCACGGCTGCTGCCAGGCCTTCAAAGAACGCTTTGTTCCTTGACTGTCTTGCCTTCTAGTGAAAGACAGACAGCAATGTCTTGCTTCTCTCCATTTCCCCTCTCATGGTTCTGAATGCTGCTTCTGGGAGGGTCAAATGCAGAGCAGTCTCCAGGCCTTCCCTGTCACTGTGTCACTGTGTCCTCTCTGCAGACTTGGGCCTGGAGTGGGCATGAGTCTCTCTTTCTCAGTAGCTACTGTAAAGTTTCTTTCTTTTTCTTTCTTTCTTTCTTTCTTTCTTTCTTTCTTTCTTTCTTTCTTTCTTTCTTTCTTTCTTTTTCTTTCTTTCTTTCTTTTCTTCCTTCCTTCCTCCTTCCTTCTTTCCTTCCTTTTTCTTCTTTCTTCTTTTTCTCTTTCTTTCTTTCTTTCTTTCTTTCTTTCTTTCTTTCTTTCTTTCTTTCTTTCTTTCTTTCTCTCTTTTCCTTCCTTCCTCCCTCCCTCCCTTCCTTCCCCTTCTTTTTGGCAGTTTGAGGCTTCCATTGGGACACTCTTTGGGATAAATGGAGGAAGAAAATGGAAACGTTCGAAGAAACTCCATAAAAGGGATACATAAGCAACACCTCTAATCATGGAGTTAAGAGAAACTGCAAGGCTGTGTAGACCAACCAAGCCCCGACATTACAGGAATAAGTTAAAGAAGAAGTCTTCTATAATATCCTTCACTTTATTGGCCCCCACACACATACCTTTCATATGTTCCGTTGCTTCTTTTTTTAGGAGTTCAGGCTCTGCCACTGACTAGCTGGGGAGGTGGGTGCAGGGCACTGTTGAGTTGAAGTAGGTAGTTCAGACACTTGTGAATGCTTTCAAGGTGAAGATCACGTATCTGTTCTTAATTTAGGTAACTGGCACATAGTAGATGCTTAGCGATGGTTTTGTAATGTATACAGTGGCATCAGGAGGGGAATCGTACCTAAAACTTAAATTCTGATCTGCCCGACAAGGCTTTGCAGCCTGTTTGGCCCGCAGAAGGGGTAGGGGTTGGGGGATTCCCGACATCATGTAGAGTCTGTATTGAGCCGCTCTGTGGCGTCTTTCAGGTTTTCACCTCTTAGAAAGCATAGTTTCCTCTGCACACCCAGTGCTCAGGTTCCTTTGTCCAGATATCGCGTACATTTTATGGTCCTATGACAAATAGCCCCGATGAGTTGACTCTGTGTTTTAAGCCCCTGCTGCAGTGCCGAGGCCCCTGTTCGGAGTGACTTGCTCGATGTTCCTGCCACTGAGAGCCCGTCCTGGAGCAACGACTGCCTGGACCATTCATCTGCTCACCGGTCATTCTGCTCGGCTAGTCCGCTTTACATTGCTAGTTAATTGTTTAGTCATGTAATCCTCATCTGCCCAACTGTTTTATAGCTTCTGGAAGGCAGAGGTTGGATCTTACTTTTGATCCCCTTTTAGCACATAGTAGGCCATCAACAAATATTAAAATTTGGAAATTCCAAGGGAAGACAGTTTTGCTCTTGTAGAAGATTCTAACAATATCATCCTAGTTAGTTCTTTAATAGAATCCAAGACCATGCTTAACTGGGTAGATAATTCCTTATAGTGTGCTAAGATTTTTACACATGTGCCTCTTTCTTTGGTCTTAGCATTTTGAGTGTCTGAGTGTATGGAGGCTGAAGTTTGTAATGCTTCACACAGAAACCCATAGGTAGAGGTCCATTCTCTCTGCCAGTAAAACACAGGACTGATTTTTTCTTTTAAGAGTATTTATTTATTTGACTGAGAGCGCGTGAGAGCACAAGTGGAGAGCAGCAGAGGGAGAAGCAGGCTCCCTGCTGAGCAGGGAGCCCGATGTGAAGGCTCCATCCCAGGACCCTGAGATCATGACCTGAGCTGAAGGCAGATGCTTAACCAACTGAGCCACCCAGGCACCCCCAAAAAACACAGGACTAATTGAACAAATGCTCTTAACAATGAATAAGGAATGCAGTGTGAAAGATAGAGCCTTGAGTCTAAAGGGCTGATGCTCTCTTTAGCCTCTTCTTTAAAGGGCTCTGAGTGGAGTTCACTATTTTCAAGAGTCCTACTTCTTATCAGTGGGAGGAAGAGGATTAGAAAGAACTTGACTGCAAGTGGGTTTCAAGTGAAATTTGGAGAGAGGCAATAAAACGGAGCCCATGAACAATTTAACTTTAAAAGTTTAGCAAAGCTTTGTAATTTTGGAAATTGGGAACCACCAAATTTCCATCAATAGGGTCAAGTAAAGTTTGGGGTATTTACCTAACAAAAACCAGATGCTATTAAAAAAAAAAGAGGTAGACAGGCATGCACAACATGGGAATAATCTACCAAAAGTCAAAAAAGCAAGCTATAGAACAATTTGTAAAGTATGATCCCAATTATATAACAAAACATAACAGGAGATTTTTGTATATATGCACATAAAGTCAGTTTGCAGAAAACAGTCTGGCAGGATGCACAAAGACAGATTTGAGGTTGATTACCTCGGGGAAGTAAAGGCGGGCAGGGTTTTTTGTTTGCTCTGTGTATTTTTGTGCTGTTTGAAACTTTTAGATTGAGAATATATTTATATATTATTTGATTATGAAAACATAGGAAGAAAAAATATAGCTAATGGTCCATAGATGTTTCTCCTGTGGTTTCCGCTTTGTGGTGTTCAGTGAGTGAAAGCTGAAAGAACAATTGAACAGTGTGCAGTTTTGAATTGTTTAATTGCACTATTATTTTGGGCCAAGGAGGAGTATGGCTGAACTTGAGTTATTGCTAAACCGTGAGAAACTATGATATGAAAGAGAATATAAGCAGCTTCTCTTTATTCCTGTTGTTAAGTCAATTTAGAAGTCATCAGACACTGGTTGAAACAAAAAGTGGAACAATTAGTTTAACACTACTACCACTTATGAAATCAGATTTTTATTTTCTAGCAGTTCTAGCTTGTTTAGAGATGTTCAGTGTCTTAGAGGCACACTGATCGTTTCCAGGAATAAGCTATGGCACCTCATGACCAAATGCTCTTTCATATTTTATCCCATTGTATCCTTTTCAGAGCAATGGGTGAAGTCCGTCAGGCAGCCCTGGCTCTGCTTAACTTAGGAGGAAACAGTCCCAGGGAAAACGAGGGACATAAATGGAGTCCTAGAGCTAGTAAGCGATGGGGTCAGGAATTGGATGGAGCCAGGCTCTCCAGTTTCAGATTATGTTCTCTTTCTTCCCAGCACGTGGATGTGCACCATAGCAGACTTGTTCAGGGTAGAATGTACTGGGACCATATTTTGTGCCAGTGAAGCCTCAAACCATTGAAAAGTGTCGTGCAAGAATATTTGGCTTGAAGGGAAAAGATGAGGGTCAAATAAAATAACAAATATGAAAGCACTTTCTTGAAAAACCTTTTATAAATGTGATGTTGTGTTTCTGTTATCACTGGTATGACAACATGTTCCATTGCTTCTTGGCATGCTTTGAGAAGTGCCAGAGAGCTCTCCTCTGCTTTACGTGGGAAAGCTGATGCAGAGGAAGGGGAGGGGTGAGCAGGGAACAGAGCCAGGGAAGGAATCTTGAGAACCCACTTCCATTTGGATCAGATGGACTCACTGCCTTTAAGAGGAGCTTCTTTCTAAGAGGGACTGGGCCTTATTCCAGACATTAAGGGGCCCCTCTTCTCCTCTGTGGACAGATTCTGTATGACAAACATTTTTTTAGGACTGTGCCCAGCCCCACACACCGTGTCACTGGAGCTGGGATAATAGCTGCATATATAGGGCTCAGATCAAATGGAATTTACCATGCAGCTGCCACAAACCAACAACGTCCTATATCCTTGGATCTGCATGAGGTTATGAAGGCAAAGTGTCATGCTTCATTACCAGTCTCTAATGTGCTCCTTTGAGCATTGGGTTTCTTGAGGATAGCCTGGATTATTACTTCTTGTTGTTTTGTTAGGTTTTCAGAATGGGAAGACTTGAGAACAAAACTGATAATCCAGGCTCAGGTAAATTTATCCCTAAGAAGCATGACTGCTGCCAATGACTTAGGTAAAGGCGCATCTGTCTCTTTCTGTCAAAATCTGGGTGGATTTCCTTCCTCCTCGTGGCAGAGGTAATGCTATATTTTATTAAACTGTGTATTCTTTTCCTTTTGGGACCAATGGCTAACCTTTCTCTCAGTTGGGTGGAGACACCTTCTAGGGCTTCAGCGTTCTCCTTTGGATCCTGTGTTTACAGTCAGCAAACCAGGCGAGACAAAGTAAAGGATCCTGTGGGGGGTTTTATAGGGATGAGGCCAGAAAGTAGCCAGAACTCATTCACTGTCCCCTCTCCTGGTTTGTTAACTGTTAGCACAGGCTGCAGAAGAGGAGCCTGGGGCCCTGGAAGACGATGGAGCCTCCGCTAGCTGCATGGAGCCCAGCCCTCTACTGACCTGCACTGGACCCGAACCTGAGCAAGAAATACTCTTACTGAGCTCTACCACCGAGCCGTAGGGGATGTTTGGTGACGTAGTTAGCTTTCCTGACTGATATACCCCCTCCTCTATTGGAAACCTCTCACATGTCTTAAAACTACTTAATGTTACTTCTCTTTGATTACTCCGGTGACCTACACATGTCACGACCCAGGATGTACCCCTATGTTAACAGTACCTATGACACAAATCATTATATACCTTTCTCGCTCACATGGTTTTCCTTTTCAAATCTTCTTTGGAGAGGATGAGTGTTTGGATCTTCCTCTAGCTGCCTGCCCCTTGAGACTACTAGGACCCGGTCATGGAATAAGGAGGTTTGATTGCAATCCAAGCAGAAAATTCCTCCTGAATGCTGAGTTCATAGTAGCTTTATTCCCCACAGAGTTCAGATGGTGACATTCTTAAGGCAGAGGAAGAAAGAGGACAGTCAAGCCTTTTATTTAATTTTGGCAAGCCTGTGGGTTATGGTGCTCTGGGGAAATGCAGCCCCAGATGTATCAACCTTTTAAACAATTCTTGGCAGTCTAACCTTTAAGTAATAAACCTGAACAAGCACACCCTTGAAGAAAGCTTGTTGGCTGGCTACATCTGACACCGATAGCCTACCTTCCAAGAATATTCCTTCCAACATTGCTTGTGAAATGCGAGTTCTGTTTATTTTAATCAGTATCCGTTTCCTACGTTTTTTGGGTGTGTTGTGATTTTCAGTGTATTAGACAGTTTTATGACTAGCTCAGCAGTCACTGTACTATGTAACATTTGCTGCCAAGCTATGGGTAAGCATAAGGGAGTTTCTCTTTCCCAATTCAAGGAGGCAAGGTAGTGAAGCACTTGGGCTCTGGAGCCCTACTGCCTGGGTTCTAATCCCAGTCTAAGCGTTTCACCTACTGTGTGACCTTGGGGCAAGTTGCCTAACATCCCTGTGCCTTGTTTTTAGGAACAGTAATTGTATGAACTTCGTAAAGCCGCTGTGAGAACCAAAAGCGTTAATTTGTATTTGGGCGTTAGGTGCATGCCTGGCACAATGTGTGAGTGCTTCATAAGTATTACCCATCAGTATTCACTAAATGCCAAGCTCTGTGTTTTTATAGACTAATTACATGGTGATCAAAAGGAGAAAGCAACTATCATTATTTAATTCATTAGGTCTTTAAGACCCCTCTGTGCTTTTTAAGGACTTACTTAGCTAGAGTTTTAAAATTCATTTTGGGGGAAATTTTCTGTTTTTATATATACACAGACAGAAAAAAGTATGAAATAATATATACCAAAGTGTTAATAGCGTCATCTCTGGGAGGTTTGATTATGGATGATCTTAATTCATTTAAAATTTTCTCATTTGCATTTGGCAAGTCTCTACACATGAGCCTATATTGCTTGTAGAATTTTGTTTTAACAGACCAAAGAACTTAACTAATATTTTTGACATTTCCAAAGAGAATGTTATTTGTATTGTATTTACATGTGATTTATATAAAATTTCACATTAAGTGAATATTTTTTGCCTTAACTTTTTATTATATTCCCCCTATGTTTTCTGCATTTGAATAAAAGCATTGGTAGGATCATGATTCAAATTGCCACTCATAGAGACTTCTAGAATGTAGTTGCACATTCCATGTAACTTCTTTGTAAGTAGCTTTTTCCCTTTGTTTGTTTACTTTGCCCCTTATATTTGATAATCCTGGTAGTCAGCTGGGTTTGTGCCAATCACCCCGATTCAGCTATAGGATCAAATAGTTACAGGATGTGGAGCTCGTACTAAGGGGCTGCTTCCAGCTTTTACCTTGAAAAATCATTACTCAAGTAGAGTAATGGTGACTCTGTATGGACAGCTTCCTACTTGACGCATTTGATCCCTACCATTCGCCACAACCCTGGGAGGTAATACAGAAGCAGTGACAGTAACAATAATTACTTGACAACAGTAACCAACAGTTACCATTTGTGAAGCACTTACCATCTCTTTATACAATTATCTTTTTTTTTTTAAGAATTTGTTTATTTGTCAGAGGGAGAGAGAGAGAGCACAAGCAGGGGGAACAGCAGGCAGAGGGAGAAGCAGGCTTCCAGCTGAGCAGGAAGCCCGAAGCAGGACTCGATCCCAGGACCATGGAATCATGACCTGAGCTGAAGGCAGACGCCTAAGGACTGAGCTACCCAGGTATCCCTGTTCACACGATGATCTCAGTCAATCTCGTCAAACCTCCAAGAGGACTTGCCACTGTGATCCCCACTGTATAGATGAGAACACTGAACTCAGAGAAGTTACTTGACAGAGCTAAGATTTGACTTTGAGTCTGTGTGACTCCACAGGCACGGCTGTTCATCAGGACGTTATATTGCTGAATTGTTCAATGGTCAAATCTTTTTAGGAATTTAATACTCCTGAACGTCTTGTTTTCATGTGGTGATAATAAATTTCTTTTCATTTCTTTTTTCTTCCTAGTAATACCTACATTTATGTACCTTTTTTTTTTGTTTTTTTAAGAGAGCGAGCGAGCAGTAGGGGAGGGGCAGAGAGAGAAGGAAAGAGGATCTTAAGCAGGCTCCACGCCCAGCACAGAGCCCTAGTAGGGGCTCTATCTCACGACCCTGATATCATGACCTGAACCAAAATCGAGAGCTGGAGGCTCAACCAAATGAGCCACCCAGGTGCCCGCATGAATGTTTTTTTAAAGGATGTTTTTATATAAATTTATCTCTATTTAATTATCTCTTTATTTGGTCTTCATAACCAGCCCATGGGGCAGTCAGGACAAGTGTTATCTGAGCTTTGTCTATAAGGAAAATGGAGCCCCGAGAAATAGACTTGCCTCAACATATGTGGCCAGGTAGTAGCCCCTGAGGTCTTCTGGCCCCTGGTCCAGTTCTTGTTCAACTCTGCTTGGTTCTGACACCTCTTTCTCACAGGTCAGCCTTCTTTTTCTTCCTGCCCCAAGAGGATTGCTTTTTATTAGAACAAAAACAATTTCTTGGTTATTTTTAATAGTTTAGCAGACACGCATGTGGGATTGGGCAGGACAAGCAGAGGACATGGCCCACCAGGAGTTTTCATACCTTCAGTTGTGTGTATCAGGAGGTGTTCACTAAACCCCAGGTGGGCCAATTGTGCTTGCTCTTTGCAGAATCTTGGAAGGGGGCCAGTGATGCAGTTGGACACCTGGTACTTGAGGCCCTTGGCTCCTTTCCAGCCCCTGCACTGTTTCTGCAGTTCCACATTCAGCTCTCCCTGAAAGCAAAGCTTCAGACCACCCGTCAGCAAATGAATCCTTTTTAAAGACGTTACCCTGAAGCCATTTCTTTATGTGAAAGCTTTTAGCTGGTCCCTATGCTAGAACTTCAATTTATCACCGAATGAGGTTGTTTTTTTTTTTTTAGAAGTTGTTATTTTTCCTTTTAAAGAGAAAAATCAGAGGACAGGGTTGTTGGAAGCAATAAAGAAAACCATCAATACAAGGTGGAGAATTAGATGGTGCTTTCTAGTGAAGATGGCAAGGAAGGGTGTTTTCCATCTCACAGGATGATGTGGTTGCCAGAACAGCAGCCAACTGCTAGGCAGAAAGGCAGCAGGTAGACCGATTATTGGACAGCTGGTCTCAGGTAGGTCCAAAATGTGGTCCCTTTTAGGCTCAGATTCTGAGATCTAATTTCCGTATGAGCAATGGAGTTGTGCAAGAAGATAATATAATAGAGAAGAAAGAATCTGAAGACATGGGCTCTAGGCCCAGCCACGTGACTTAATTACCTGTGTGACTTTAGGAATGGCCCTTAACAACTCTGGATCTCTGTTTCCTTACCTGTAGGAAGAGGTGGTAGGACCAGATCTGTGGTGTCCGACCTTCACTGTTTATAGGAATCCCCAAGGGGGCCTTCTGAAAAATACACGTGCCGGGGCCCCTTCCATAGAGAGTCTGATTTAATTGGCATACGGTGCACTTGACATCCGTATTTTAAAGGTACTCCAGGGGATTCAAATGTGCAGCCTGTTGAGATGGACTCTAAAATCCCCTCTAGCTCCAGCAGTCTATTTCAAAATATATCTAGTTGGTCTCCTACCAAAGGATTTATAAACTACAAGATAGCTAACAAATGGGTTTACTGTAATGAAGAACATTGATCATTTTTTTCTTGGAAAACACAGAAAAGTTATTGAAGAGTTATTGAACTGATGTTATTGACGTGTAAGACAATTCTCCAGGGGAAGCCATAGAAGGTTTCTTCTCTGAGACACTGAAGAGGGGAGAAAGTCACAGACTTTAATACAGCTGGGAAGGAGGAATTGTTGGTTTTTGGATAACTGAAAGTTTTTTTCTTCAGGGGTTTATGCTAGAAAAATTTGTTCATAGTCTAAGAAGAGAATTTTGGGTTGCAAACTCTTTTTAAGGTAAACACAGTAATTTCTAGCCAAAGTACTACTTTTCTTTCTTCTCCTCCTCCTCCTCCTTCTCCTCCTTCCCCTCCTCCTCCTCCTCCTTTTTTTTTTTTTTGACCCCTGTACTACTTTTTAAGTCCAAAGGGAGAAAATTATATTTTTATAAAGGCCAAATTATTAGGCCTGTTTTTGAGTCAAACCAGTCCTTGCTAAAGCAAATGGCCCTTCCTTGAGAAGCAAATTCCTCCAAACCAGATTTGTTTTAAAATGTAACGCCCTGGAAAACATAAGATTAATCAAATGTTTGTTTTAGGTGTTTAGTTTCAAATTATAACTGTGTAAGACTCGAGCTGAGCTACTTTGTAGTTGACACGTGGGTATCAAAGGAACACTTCAGATGTGTGGCATAAAATTTGATGCCCAAGCTTTCCTCACAAGTACTTCCTGTTCACGTCTGTGGCTCATCAGATTCCCAGAGACAGTTATCCTCCAACACAAAAGCAGGTCCTAGTGAATCCAAAGCCCAAGGTCATTCCCCTTCCCTCTCTCCCTCCCCACCACACACATAAAAAGCTTTGACTATGTAATCCTCTTTTGTGTCCCAAGGCTCTCGCCAAGATTCTAAACTCCTGTTTCTTCTTACAGGAAGCCACCATCCATTTCCATGATAAACTTCACATTTATTTTGAATCGAGAGCCTACGCTCTGTAACAACCGTGTACCAGGAGAGCGGGCAGTAAGGAGCTCGTGCTGCCCCGGGTATGAGCGAGTGGGTCTAATTAGATGAGAGGTGCTTTCGAAACAGTCGATCTTTTTACATATTACTGTTTTTTTTTTTTGAAAAGGGAAAAAATGGAGTTTGTATTTAAAAATTCTGTGAGGCCTTAAACAAATACTGGTGCTTGCTACAGAAAAGCATGGTGAAGAAAACAAAAATGACCCAAATTCATCACCTAGGTAATCCTGTAAGCCTTAGATCTCAAATGTGAAAAAAAGGACACAAAAGACTACTCCCTAGATATCTACTTTTAGCAGAGACCTTTATTTATTTCTAAAATGAGGCTAGAATATAATAACTAATATTTTTGACCACTTATTATGGGCCGGTTCCTGTTCTAACTTTTAATCCAACACAGCCATTTTAAGGTAACTATTGTTGTTGTCCTCACTTTATAGATGAGAAAAGATGCTAAGTAATTTATTTGCCTAGGGTCATGATTAATAATATGCAGGAGAGCTGGGATTTGAACTCAGTCTGGCTTCCAAAGCCCAGCTCATAAGCCATTTGTTTTTGAAGATTTTATTTATTTATTTGAGAGAGAGAGAGAGCAAGAGAAAGAGAGAGCATGCACACAAGTGGGGGGAGGGGCAGAGGCAGAGGGAGAAGCAGGTTCCCCGCTGAGCAGGGAGCACGACATGGGACTCCAGCCCAGGACCTCATGACCTGAGCCGAAGGTAGACACTTAACCCACTGAGCCACCCAGGTGCCCCACATAAGTCATTTCTCTGTGCTGCTTGAATGTTTGGGAGTTAAACTATAGAAAGTTGTAAGTACCCTTGCTAAGTACATTAGTTTGCTATGGACACCGAAAAACGGCCACCTTAGGTTTTTAAGAACATACCTTAAGGCCACCTCCTTATACTCCTTATCCAGACCTACCCTTTGGGATCAGATCAGAAAAGCAGAATTTGGTTTAACAATGATACCTGAAAGATTATGCAATTTTATATGCTGTCTTAGATTAACATTATTATGTTTGCAGAGGGGAAAGCGCTGAGTGTGGCCCAGTTTGTTAAAATTGATTTCCCTGCTGGCTCTTCTTTATTTTTCAAATATTTAATTATTTTTCTTTCTGAGGGTCTTCAAACTATGGTCAAGAGCTAAACCATGGGGTACCATTTCCATCAGAGCAATGATAATGGTGGTGGTGTCTCTTGTACGCTGCCGGATGAAGCCTTGGGCTTGATTTGCCTTCTAGAATGCAGAATGACTTCAGGGAACAGTTGAAGGGACCAAGATCCTTCTCTAGCTGAAATCAACACCTTAGAAGCCAACATTTTATAGCTATAGTTGTAAAATTCTTTTCCTAAATGCATTCTGTTAGACATGCATCTCCCACTGCCAGGGGCTTGCTCACACGTTGGTAAAATCCTGTATTCATTCATTTGTCAGACTTTTTTCTTCAAAATTTTTTTGCCATTTAAGAACTTTTTCTTTCTTTCTTTTTTTTTTTTTTTTAAGAACTTACTTGTTGCATAAGTAGGAAGGGAAAGTACCCAAGTAGATCTAACCCTCAGATTTACAAGAATTAAAATCTGAAAATGACGAATGGTGGAGAAGATGTAGGTACCCAGGAATGCTCCCACACTACTTCCAGGAGCATAGATTGTTACAACCTTTTGGGGAGTAATTTGGAGACAGGTTGAAAATGTGTACACCCCACAACCCAGTGATTCTGCTCCTGGGTTTACACCCTTGTGAAGTCCTTGCATCACGATATAAGAAAACAAGGACAAGAGGGTTCATTGCAACATGTCTGTAGTGAAAAAAGACAGACAGACTGGAAACAAACCTAACTGAAATGGAGAAATAAATTGAGGTATTTTTCACATAATGTAAATACCACATGGGTATGAAAATGAATTAACTACAATTACAACCATAAATAAATCCCCAAAACATAATGTTGAATGGGAAAGGCAAGTGACAGAAGGAACTTTATACACTATGATTCCATTTATACAAGCCTTTAAAACACTGCATTGTTTATAGTTATAAACACACCCAGTAAATATCTAAAAACACGTATGGGATTGATAATTACCGGTCTCAGGACGGTGGTTTACTGCGAAGCAGAAGGATGAGTAATAGATCTGGGGCTTTCCTTGTATTCTGTAATGTTTTGTTTCTTCAATTGGGTGGTAGTTACCTGAGCATCTCTAATGTACTTGTCTGAACTGTTTCATGCTTCAAATATTTTGCAGTTGAATAATAGAAAAGAAAGCAACTGCCTTGAAACGCTGTTGTAATTTTATCAAAATAACAACAGCAAAACAAATCAGGAATAAGGGAAGGAAATCTGATGGAGTGATAGGACATGACCACTTTGCTTAAGGAAACCTGTTGAAAGTAAACACAAAGAATGAGCACAGCACGAGATGGGAGGGATGATGCCCTTTCTTTAAACTTCTCCTGATCTCTTATTCCGTGACTTCCGTAACCTAGTGAAAGACCAAGGAGGAGGAAGTGAAGGAAAAAGGATGTGTTCTTGAGCCAGAAGAGGGATCTGAAGCTTTCAAAAGACGAGGAGCATGAAATGCTCTTTGAAGATACACAACCCACAGGCGATGGGCATCTCAAGGCTTAAATAAAACTTAATCTTCATGAAGGTTTCTGATCCTAAAGCAGATATTTGGTACTCACCATTCTTGGTAGGGCGTTTGTCTTGCTTTAGAGTTTTCAGCTACGTTCAGGAGGCTCCTTTCCCACCATCTTCCTCTTCTTCCTGTGTCTGCCGTCAGGGCAGTCGTAGGTGCTTTCAGGGAAGAGAGAGAAGTAAAAGCGGCAAGCAGCACACAGTGTTAGGCTTGACAGCCCCACATTGTCCACCTTAGAAGACCAGTCTCACATTCCAGAAATCTGTATTTATTCTGTCTTCTAGGTGCTGTTCTTAGCTAGAGCTGAACCATAAAGGGTTGAGTCTGGGAAGTATTTTTTTTTTAAAGATTTTATTTATTTATTTGCCAGAGAGAGAGAGAGAGAGAGCACAAGCAAGGGGAGTAGCTGGCAGAGGGAGACGGAGAAGCAGGCTCTGTGCTGATCAGGGAGCCCGATGCAGGATTCGATTCCAGGACCCTGGGATCATGACCTGAGCTGAAGGCAGATGCTTAACCCACTGAGCCACCCAGGCGTCCCAGTCAGGAAGATTTTAGATAGGAGGTGGTGGTAGATATTCGGCACAGCATTCTCACTTTACAGATAGCAAAAGTGAGATTCTGATAACGGCAAGCAGGTTGACCCAGGAGGTGGTAGAGCCAGCCTGGGGCATCCGCTCCTGCCCTTCATGCAAAGAGCTCCCTGTCTCTCTAAGCCCGTCTTTTTTTTTTTTTTTAAGATTTTATTTATTTATTTGACAGAGAGAGAGACAGCCAGCGAGAGAGGGAACACAAGCAGGGGGAGTGGGAGAGGAAGAAGCAGGCTCATAGCGGAGGAGCCCGATGTGGGGCTCGATGTGGGGCTCGATCCCACAACACCAGGATCACGCCCTGAGCCAAAGGCAGATGCTTAACGACTGAGCCACCCAGGCGCCCCTCAAGCCCATCTTGCCTTCTGGTCCTTACCATTGGCTGACTTAACGTTTCCCCTGTGTTTCCATCTCTAACTCTAGGACTTTTCCAGGTTATCTCCAGTGAAAAGAGATATATTATATTATGTTGTCCTTTTGCTAACGACTTTCAAAGTGAATGAAAGAAGTCACTGAGGGAGGTGAGGATAAATGCATGTCTCCTGAGCCCCTCACACTATGCTTCGTGTCCTTAGGGATGTGAAGGGATAAGAGTTGAGGCGATCTGAGCTACGCTTTCCTCCTTAGGAATAACTTTCCTCTGTAGCAAAGGCTAAGAAAGCAAGAGTTTGAGGTCCGGCCTGCTAGTCGAAGAATAACTGAACTATGACCTTAAAAAGGTTTCCTTGTCTAGCAGTTATGTTTTAAGATAACTCAAAGTATATAAATTCAGGAGAAGGATATGTTCTCCCAGGGTTTTGTTTTTTTTTTTTTTTGGTAAAAATAATTTTCACATCATATATCTCAAAAGCAGACGATCAATTGTATGCCTACCTGTGAATCAAAAGAAAGTGAGCTCCTGAACGTCCATTTAATAAAGGCTGTTACGTGTCTCAGAGGTTTTAACACTGCTTTATATTAACAGGTAAATTTGTAAGGCAGGATTCTCTGAGACTGATTGCTGTGGGCAAGGTAAATACGTTAGCTGGGAGCTGTGCTTGTAATCCCTTTTTTCCTTTTCCCCAGAAATATCTGCTTGACACAGCAATTAATTGAAGCATCCATCTTGCAGCTGTGGAGCCTCTTGGCCAAAGCGAAAGGTGTTTGTGATTGAGTCTGGCCACCAAGGAAATTGCCAACGTCCACCCGTGACAACTCTTCATCACGTTCTTCTCTCTAGGGCATATTCCTTGTCTCAAAATACAAGCTGACAGTACTTTGATGAGTGGAGAAAAAGGCAGAGAAATAAGAAAAACCCATTATTATAGAGAACCCATTTTCTAGGCTAAGAAGCATGATGCCCAAGAACATAACAGTGCCTCATCTAATTCCTCGTTGGATCTTAATACTGTAGGATTTATAATAAAATCTTTAGGCATGTTAATGGCTGCAAATTTTATTCCTGGAGGAAATAGGAATATACGTTATTCAAATTTAAGTATGTGGTAAAGAAGAAATGAATGCTGTGAGGGAATTAAGGCCAGCTATAAAAAAAAAAAAGGATAATGTGGTGACGGCTTGCTTTCTTTGTTTTTTCTACATTTAGAAATACTCTATACTTTCATACTTATGTCACTTTTCTAGATTGATTTCAAATTAATTTATACTGTAGACTTTTCTGACACAAAAAAAGGTGATCCTAGAATATGTTCCTCTGTTACACGTTGAATAAATTATTTGTATATGTAAGGAAAATATGAAGAGAAGCTTTCTAAAACTTGTTAAATAAAAGGGAATCTTCGGCTGAAGCTCTCACTGTCTTGCGTTACTTCCTTCCGTATGCTCTCGGGCTTCTCTCTGCCTTAGGAGATTTGTCTGTGTGGCCTGATTTTAATTTCCTCTGTAGGATGTCTTCTTCCCTTGGGAGATGAGATGCAAACTCCTTTCGAATATTAGTGCTTTCTCCTATTACAAACATAAAAACAAAGAATCCTTTTCCAGGTGATTTACACTACACAATCCATTTGGTTAATTATCTTCTAGTTTTCTCGGACCTTCATTATCCTCAAATACCTCAAATCAAGGTTCCATTTGTTTTCATACTATCATAAAATTTTACTTTATTCATTGTTTTTAAGATAGCCCTCCCATCCTTCTTGAATTTCTTGTATTTATCTATCTGTACTATACATTTATTTGTCAGGATTTTATGCAAGTGATGGAAAGCCCACTCAGACTAGTTTAAACTAAAGTGACATTATGTTCTGGAGACGGATGTTGTGTGATGATCACACAACAGTGTGGATGGACTTAATACCACAGAACTGTACACTTAAAAAACGTGAGTTTATTAGCGCCCCCCGCCCAATTGAGGGAAGCCTAAAGGAGCTTCAGGATGGGGCACCTGGGTGGCTCAGTCCATTAAGGTCCAACTCTTGATTTTGGCTCAGGTCGTGATCTCAGGGTCGTGAGATGGAGCCCCACGTCGGGCTCTGCACTCAGCGGAGAGTCAGCCTGGCATTCTCCCTCTCCCTCTGCCCCTCCCCAAGCACTTGCATGCTCTTTCTTAAATAAATAAATAAAATCTTTAAAGGGGCTCAGGAAATCTCTTTTCTTCTCTATCTCTTGGAGATTCAATATCTAACTCCTCCTCATCCCTTTCCTTCAGTATGTGACAGAGATATGTGGGGGTGGGGAGTGGACTGTGGTGTGGGTCACAGGCGGCTTCACGGAGAAGCTGGCCCTTGAACTGTGGTTATTGGCTTGGAGGCAATTAAAAAAAAAGAGTTCTCAAAGTAAAGTGATCAGCTTGAGCAAAGGTGTGAAGATGGGAAAACCTAGGTAAATAGTTGACTTTAGCTCTCAAGAATGCCCTGTATGATGTGTGCAAAGCAAAGGGGAATGGTATAGCGAAGTTCAACATAGGTGGCTGGGAATAGCAGGGAGTCCCACTGGTATTTAAGACATCCCTGGAGAATGAATGGGGAAACAAGAGGATAGTGGGGCCTCATAAAGAAGACAGAGACTACTACTCTGGGGAACTTGAAGTGAAAGGAGTGTTGGAGAAGGATCATCTCAGTAAACATTATCCACTCCTTCTATTCGAATGTCTTGTCGTCTTTTCATTTATAGGATGGTCTTCCCATCTCTCTGCCATTTTACAGGACCTCTCCTAAAGTATCCCAAGCAAACAAGAATCCATCCTGTTCTGGTGTTCTGATCTCAAGAGTTACTTTCCTTCTTTCTCATTCTAGTGTTCAAATGCTGCCTATGAATTTTCTTATTTATAGCCTAAGCCCTCATGCTATTGCCAATCTTATTCCATCCATCAGTAGGAAGCAGAGGGAACATTTTCATCCAAGAGTGAAGGGCTTTGTTGCTACATATCTTTTCCTCTGGGGCCAATTACACAAATGTTTTTCTGGAAATTCTGTGGGAGTTGTGTATTCTGAGCTGAACTGCAGACTTGTTAGATCTGGAGAGGACCTAAAAAAAAATAAAAATAAAAACACCAAAAAACATGCCATCTAACCCACTCATTTAACAGATGGGAAAACTAGATCCCACAGTTGTTAAGTAACTCTGTCATCCTTTTATTACTTCAAAGGATGAAAATCTCAAGGGTGCACCTTGAGGAAGAGCAAACGAGTGATTCAGAGCCATTATTGCTTTGCTCAGAAGTGGAAAATAGCCTCTTCTGGATTTGTTACCCAGCCATTTTCCCATTGCTTAATTTCTCAATTGTTTTACACAACAATTTCAAGTGTCTTTCGGATACAGAGTAGAGTGTGCTATTTTTGCTGTCTCCCTCCCAGAGTGTCTATTATGTCATTGAAGCACATACTAGTCTTTCTCTGGTTGAGTCACTTGAATTTTGGTGGGCTGTGATGACACCAACATTTTCTATGTTAAGGAACACTAATATGTTCCCCCACTGAAATCCATTTTGGGAGCATTCCAGCCTTAGTGAAGTCTGATTCTCTGGACGGTTTTAGAGCCTTTGAATAAAGCCTTCGTGGTGTTTTCATCATATCCGACACCCTGGATCTTTCTTTGTTTCTTTATGGGTTTTGACTGACTGAAAAACACATGAATCAGTCAGGAAACAGGAGGTAATTGTGATTATTTAGATAACCTAGTAATGTGGAAGATAATTGGGTCATGAAAAAAGTGAAAAGTAAATGAAATGATCTCTATTCGTCAGCACCACAACAGGCTTACTTGGCAAACAGATGAGAAAATAGTTAAACTCTTTCTTCATCCTCTTGCTCCTTTCATGGGCTGGTGATTTTATAGATCAGCCAGCTCTGCCTTCTCATTTGTGATGGTGGTTGAACTTTTTTTTTTTTTTTTTTTTGGCCAAAGGAGTGATTTTGGTTGTTTGTTTTGCCATTAGTGTGCTGGCTTAGAAGCCAGCCTCTGGCTGCCTTAGGTTTCGTATGCCATTGCAGGGCAGTAAGATAGTGTTTCCTGGAAGTTGACGCTTGTGAGGGCAGAAGTATTTTCTGCTGGAAAAAAGGACAGAAAAGGTAGTTGTGTATGGGATGATGTTAGTGCAGAAAGGAAAGTGTACTCTTTCTCAGCCATAGGATAGGAAGAGGAAGATACTGAATCGTACCTTTATCCAGTGTCTTGGAGAGAGGTCACCCTTGCTTCCCTCCCAAAAACCAAATCAGTTCCTAAAAAAGAACTCTGACTGGTCAGCCTGGGTCATGTGCCTGCCCTGCTGGTGAGGACAGCAAGCAGAAAATTTTCTAATGAATAGTTTCATCTGAATCACCGGGATTTAGGAGGGTCAGTTCCTAAAATGGAGGGAGGGAGGACAGACCGAAAAGTCAAGATTTTTCCTGCAGCAACATTGATCCTTTGGAGTGCATGGATTAGTTCACAGTAGGTACTCCAAAGAAATTTGTTGGATCACTGACAGGATAAGCCATGGAGTAAATATTGCTGTTCTCCCGAAGTGAGAGACTTCTGGGTGAAATATCCACTCATTTCCTCGGTTGAATAAAAGTACCATTCTTGTATATTGCTTACAGATTGGGACAAAACTTTTTGAAGACCATACCAGACACACTCTATTTTACATGACAGTTTTGTACTCTGTACCTTCACCTGAGATGCTATCTCGAGTCTTCATAGCAGCCAGAAGAGGCAGGTGATTTCCTTTTCACTTTACAGATAAGGGGACGGCCCCGAGGGGTGAAGGTTCAGAGCCGGTGGAGGGCAGAGCAAATCCTTGAACCCAGGTCCGGGTGATTTTTGTCTTCTCTCCTCGATACCACAGCTGCTTGGGAGAGAACTGGCAGATGCTGCTATTAATCAAGGTTGTGAAGTTGAATACAAATTGAGAAGGAAATGAGGAGGAAACAGTGTCATAAATCCTGACACAAAAGTTTAAAGTCTTTTAAAGGCCTTCAATATGTCACGGCTCTTAGGATCTCTGTTTGTTGCCGCATAACCAGGCCCAAAGTCTTAATTGCAGGTTGATTTCCAAAACTGCATGCCCCTGTGCCAGTAGTATTTATGTTGAGACATTTAATTAAATGGCTACTTAATGACATGCTTAACATATATCTTTTAAAGTACCAGATATATATGTTCTTTCAGATAGCTGGTCAACCACGAATGTGAATGCATGTCTTCCTTACTAACAATACATAGAGATGTTTATTTCAGTTAATTGAAGCCATCAAAAATTGGGAGATGTTTCTCTAATTCATAGGGATGGGTTAAATGGGAAGCTATGGATTTCCTTTTTCACACTTTCCCATTTTGAGTGTTAAACTGACTAGCCAGTGCTGGCTAACCCCCTGCATTGAGAGAAGCTTAAGCTGCCAGAAGGGTTTCTGTATCCCAGCCAATGCTACACAAAATAGCCTTTTTTTTCTACCAGCAGCAAGAAAGAGCTTCAGGTGAAAAATTGGGGCTGGATATTTACTTTTTAGTGTTTTTTCAGCAAACAGAGTAAAATATACTAGCACATTTTGCTTAGATTTACTGTTATCAACCCAACATGGAAAATTTTGATGAGGAACTTAAGATGAACTATAAATTTGCTTTTTAAACACAGCTGTTGGTTCTTTTAGTCCCTGAGTTCTGGTTTGGCCTACCCTTGAGCATCCATCCAGGAAGGAGCATTTGTGACCTGCTGGGCTGAGGCTTTGCTTCTGCTGTAGCCATTGATATCATTTGGCTTCTGTGTTCTAGTTCTTCTTTAAAGATTCTATTAAAAAATGCAGTTCCATGGCTTAGTTTGTGAGGCATCTGACTCTTGATTTTTGGCTCAGGTCATGCTCTCAGAGTCCTGGATTGAGGCCCACATTGGGCTCCCGGCTCAGCGGGGAGTCAGCTTCTCCCTCTCCCTCTGCCCCTCGCGCATGCTCAACTCTCTCTCTTTGAAATAAACCTTTAAAAAATTCAATTTCATGTAGATATCTGTTTTCACATTTAGTTTTTATAATTTTTTTTCTCTCCCAACTATATCAGAGATTGATATTAGCTGTGAAATTTGGAATGTATACATGAAAAATAAAAAAAGGAGAAAATAACTTACCTGTAATGTAATCACTGAGAGATAAATACTACTGACTTGTTGATATTTTTCCTCTCACTCTTCTCCTGATGCTTGCTTATTTATGTATGTGTATATATACTTCAAAATATACACTTGCTATTCTTGTTGTATATTTTTCTTTATGCAACCAAATTCTTTTTGCATGTTCGCATGTCTGTCTGTGTGTCAGGCTTGGCTATCTTGGATATGCTTTCGTTTACTTGTTTTCCCACTCTATTGCAAACAAATATTTCTTCAAGCCCTTAAAAATTCTTTGAAATACCATTTTTAACAGCTGCATAGTATTCTGCCATATGGATGAGTTCTATTTTGTTTCATTACATCCCTAAGGTTAGATAATTAAGAAGTTTCTAATTATTTTCTATACTAAACAACACCCTGATAAACATCTTAAACATGAATCTTTGTGTGCATCCCTGATTGTTTCCTTAGGGTAATTTCCCATAACAGTTACAGGGATAAAGAAGGTGAATATAGGTGTAACTCATTTGAGTGCACCCTTCAGCTGCCAACTCCATCTTGTTCTTTGATTCTTTGTCCTTTAAAGTGACTTGATTGCCTTAAAGTGATCCTAAAATCCACATAGCAGTAAGGAAACCTAAAACATATTTTAGGAAAGATTCTATACTCTTGAAGATACAAATGCTTGACCTCTTAAGGTAACTGTGGTTGAGATATGTATCTTTCTAATAAGGAACGAAAGAGTTCTAAGCTTGTTTGCTCAGAATGTCTAGTAAACCAGATCATTAAATGTGTGAGAATTGTCTTGTTTGTGGAAACTTGCAGTTGGTTTAACTTGGGCCTTTAAAGATGGTGTGAATCAGTCGCCAAGAGCTTGGCAATGTGCAGGTCCAATGCCATTATTTGCTCAATAACAGCTTTATGCTGAGGCTTAGCATATAAGGCACATAATTGAGGCGTGATGAGACTGCACAGTGCTCAAGTGTATAATAAGCCTTGCTTAGCTGGAATAGAGAAATATTTACCAGTGCTCTGCTAATAAGCTGTTCTTTATATCATTTAATTAGCTGGATTTATTTTAGCTAAGGTTAAATGTGTTTAATATATTTAATAGAGGTCTTGAAATAGCACGTGTTGAAGTCAATGAGAAGAAATGCAGAAAAATTTCAGGCAGGCTTTCTGTGGAATAATCACCTTGCAGATATTATTTGGGTTCATCTTAGAAAAACTAGAAAGCTGGTTGGAAGAGACAATACCAAAAATAATGTTGTCTATACTAGAGACACTTTTTATAGAGCAGTTGTATAAGCAGACGTCCAGTTTTCTCCTTTGGAAGGTGCTCCTTACTCAAGCTGGTCTTGTTTTGAGTGATGTACCAGACTTTGTTCGAGGGGGTACAGATTACTGAGTGACTATTTTTAAGTCTGTTTATGAGGCAGAAGTCATGTAGAGTCAAAATTATCCTTAAGAATCCCTTTGGAAGGCTCCCCCTTAGAGTCCTACACTATCTCTCTGAGGCCAGTACAGCCCGTTGTGCCTGCAGAGTTGGAATGGATTGTCGTTTCTCTGAGCTCCGGATAAGCAGTTGGCTTGTGTTTAGGGGCCAAACTGTATGAAAAATATGTTTCTTTAAACACTACAATCCCACTCAGCTCTCTGAGATGTTCACATTGTGAGAAGCTCGTTGCAGTGAGACTGAGGGAGCCCTGGAATTGTGTTTCCTTCTCTTCTCTCTCTCTCTCTCACTCTAGGGTATGAGCTCACTGAGCGGGATGGCGTGCGTGCATGTGTGCATGCATGCGTGTCCCTGCCTCCCTCCCCCATAGTGGGTATATTTGGATTCTTTTGAGTAAAAGCATGTGTTATGTGACACCACAGCAGTTGCTGTGATGCAGAATTTTTACCCACATAGAAGTTCTTCTGTGAGACCTTATTAGCGAACATGCATCATAAAAGTACAGTGGAAGAGGCAGGGTGAATGAATGTGTTATTTCGAAACTATCCTCTAATGATACTATAATGTTCCCTTCTCTGCATTCAATGAGCATAGATTTACTGAGGACCTACTATGTGCTGGGGGTTAGAGACACAGTGGTGACCCTGTAGACTCAATGCCCGCCCTTCTGGAAACTATGGTCTTGGTAGTTTCCTGAGAATTTGCCATTGCCCAGGCAACAGTGGACTGACTGGAGAGTCATTAAATCTATAGATTCAAATGCTTGGTGCACAAAATGCTTATTTTGGGTTCTCGATTTGGGACTGTTTGGTGAAAACAGTTTCTTTGAGAACTATCCATTATCTAAATTCACATACCTACTGACATATAGAAACCAACCTCAGAGGCCAGATGACCATCCTATCTCATGTCCGTGTCCTCTCACTGGATCACTGTCTATCTGGTTTCAAACTCTTGGCTCTAGTCCTGCCTGATCTCTGGCATCTTCTTTATCCGCTATCGCCAGCACCTCCTTGCTCCAATCCTCATTCTCAGGATCTGTATGCCTGCCATAGCTCCTCTCCTTCCTCTAAAATAGTGGTGGCAGGGTGTGTGTGGGTATGTGTATGAGAGAGAGAGAGAGAGATTCAACAAAGTAAATTCCTGTGCATGAGTTTACTTTGGTTACTAATCCTTCATCACTAGAGTGTTGCTCACAAAACTGGAGAAGAGGACAAAGGGATTGGGTCCCCAGTTGCTTACGTTCCTTTGGCTCTTTTGGTCTCGATCTATTGACCTTTCATGGGGCTTCCTTGTGCTCTGTTCTCTCCTGCTTGCTGTCTCACTCTTCCTCTTAAATGAGCTGTGGTTTACAACCTGCCTTCTTAAGTGAACACTTGGAACCTCCAAAGTTGGCAAAAGAAGGAGAATCTCATGGTGAGATGGAGCAGCAGGACTGTTTGACCCTGACTTGGTCCAAGATTCTTGTGCCCTTCAAAATGTGCACCCAAAGTATGGCAGGGTTTGCATAATTCACAGGATTAACACGATGTGTCTTCCCAGATGGTTAATTTTTTGTCATCAGTTGACTAAAAAACATTATTCTTACATTGAAGCAAACATGGATCTTTTAAGGCATAAACTACAAAATTTACAGGAATTTTAAGTTAAAAAATTATTTTTGAGTCAGACATCCAGGGGAATAATTCACTCGTATTCTGTTACAAGTATTTTGGAGGAAGAGTTTAAACAGAGCTGGTTGAATCCTGGCTCCTTGGTTAACTTATTTGAGATATGTAGGAAGCACACAAGGTGTGTTGGTTGCTTTCCCTCCATGCTTCCCACTCCCCCGAGTTATCCACTGCTCAGCTCTGCACATCACACTTCCGCACGCCTGCCTCTTCCACAAGTGCTGCTGGTGTTGCTCCTGGGTTTCCCTGGACCTGCCCAAAGTGTAGGCCCCATGATCCCTCAAAATTGAGGGTGAGTAGTGCCGGAGAGTGGAGAGTGGCCTCAGCCTGGCTTCATGGCATCAGAGTGGGAGGTACGTGCTTAGAGAATGGGCACGGGGTCCATCTGGTCCCTTACCCTCTCACCGCCCACAGATGCAACATGGAGTCTGTGGGGGAGGGTGTCTGTAGTCTCTCGAGGAACGCTACTGATGAAGGAGGACAGGAGTAGCTTACAGGCTACAGCACTGATCAGAGCAGATTTTGCCCTGGACACTTTCTACTCCATCAGGCTACATCAAAGACCGTAGGAGGACATTTGTCCCTCTAACCTTTCACTTTTCCTCTGTGTGGAGCTGAGGCCATGCTCAGCTTCTGCTTCTGACCTCCTTTGAAGCTGCAGCTCTCCATAAGGCAGGAACGAAGTCTGAGTCCAAGGAAGCTGACACTTGCCATTCCAGGTCATAGCCCCTGGCCCCCTAATCTCTCCAAGGCAAGAAGTTCCAACAGGTGGGGTGATCCTTCTCTCTTAAAGTCTCCCTTGCAAGAGGAGAATTTGCTTCCTTCCTAATCTCTGGAAGAAGGCTATAGAATAAGATAGGCATCTGCCTTACGGAAAATTCCCGAGTGTGCCAAGTCTGTCTTTGATGCCTTCCCAGTGGAGCCAGCTCAGTGGAATGGGAGGGGCACAAGCTTTGGAATCAGACAGATCTTGATTTGGATCCAACCCCAGTCCCTCAGTAGCTTTATAATGTTGGTCAGGTTACTTACATTACCGAGCCTCATTTTCCTCATCTGTAAGAGGATGATGTGAATAAGAACTCGCTGTTAGTGGTGAGGAGGAAGCAAAATAATGTATGAGAAGTGCTTGGCATATAGTAGCGACTCAATAAATGCTCCTCATGGCTGCATCCCTGAGCCCAGTGGAAACACCTATCCTCCCTTTGCTATTGATCTCTATTTAGGAGTCAAGAAAAAAAAATAACGAGAAACTATTAAATAAACGAATTCTCTGTAAGATGTGACTGATGATAATCTTCTAACTCACTCAGGTGATTTCAGCCTAAAGGGGAAACTCTAACTCAAGGGGGTTTTTGTTACTAAGTCTTTTAGGTGGCAGGAGTCAGTTCCCACGGTTTCTGAGCAGACTGTGCTTTGCTCCTGTTCCTCTAAATGAGGCCCCAAAGTAGCCTCACCTCCGGCAGCCCTCACCTTCTAGCCTCAGTTGTGTTCTCCCTCCCTCTGAGACCAGTCTCATGCCCCGATTCTTCATTCTCCTGACTCATAAGGCAACCTTGTGCTGTGTGCAGAGGCAGCACACTTATCTGTCCATCTTACAGAAATCAGAAGCTGTCACTTTAGCACTTAACCCTTGCTGAAAGCTTTTAGTAGTGATTTCCATAAACTATTCCATTGTAGAGGAAAAAAAATAAAATAGTTAAATAAAAGACCATCAATGGTGTATCTTTGTACATGACTGATGGATTGAGATGGGTTGAGAAAGCTTCTGAGGTTGTATCTGTGAGATAGAAAAGAGTCATGCTTGATTAGTGATGTCTGCAGAGACGTGCAAGTGGAAGCGGCCGCTCTGACTGCGTATTTGTCATGCCTGTCTCCAACTGCAGCCACTAGTCATTCCATCATTTCTCTCTTCATTTGCTTTCCCACTTGAGAGCAGTCAGGAGTCAAGGTGTTTTCAAGCCAGGTTTACTCTGGTAAATGATTTATCAGGTAGAAAGCATGATGCCAACTAAAATTTGTTTTCTATAGATTTCATCTTTATCCTGTTATTGGTGTGCATTCACATGAATAATTAAGAGTTGTTATGAAGTCAGGGTCTTGGATCCCGAGGTCCGTAAACAGTGTCAGGATTGGGTTCATTCAAAGAAACTGCTCAGAACATCTTGCCTTTTCATTGCTGAAGAGCTGTGAGCATGTGAACCACAGGCACGGAAATGAATTACATTCATGAATCACTTGAGCGACACAAAGCAAAGAGCTACCTCTGACAGTATTGGCTGTTGTATCCACTTTGCCTTTTTCTATATGCCTATTTCTCAGATAGCCTAATGGATGAATCACACTATGTTCGGAGAGAGGGAGACAAACAGCCTGGGGGGAAATGGGTCACTTACATGGGGTTTTGGGTTATTCTTCTCCAAGGTTACATTAGAACCCATTTGAAAGCATTACAATGAAAGCTGTTCTTAAAAACTAGACACGTGGTGTGTGGCATGGCTGAGCTTTGCCCACTCATCTCTCCCTGGGAAACTGAGCTAGCGTTTGAATACTGAAAATTGAACGAGCTAACAGCTCTTGCGTGAAGTTTTGTTTTCCTTGTACTCTTCCCCTGGGGGGCGAGGGGAAGGGAGAGTGGGGTTGATAGAATGAGTTTTGCTGAGCACTAAGGAGAAGCCGCCAGCGTTCTCTCTGCCCTCCATTTGGTCCTGGCCCTGCTGGAGGGTATGGGGTGGTTATCAGCCCTGAGCATTCTCCACTAGAACACCTGTAAATGGGTTTAGGTCACATCTGGCTTTTGACAGTCTTCTGTGGAGCCGGAGAGAAAATAATCTAAAATGCTTAACAAATCTTAAATATCTCTTTGAGGATCCAGAGTAAAATATACATTTAGAAAGTCTGAGGAAAACAATTTTTTAGACTTTGTCAGTACCATCCAAGATTACCATAAAACCATAACCTAGTAATGGCAACAAAAGCCCCCACCACCATTTGGCATCTTCTCTTCTTTCCTTGCTGTATGATTTATAAAGGGGGGGGGACTTTCAAACTTGACTTGTAAGAATCTGATAAACTTTGTATAAGCTGATTCGTTTGGAGACTGGCTCAAAGTCCCCAGGGGATGTTTGCCTCTATCTCATTCATTTTTCTCTAATTTGCCAAATGTAAAAGTTAGGATTATTCAACCATATGGGATCTGATTTCTTTCTTTCCGAAACATTTTTGGGAAAGCAGATTTTGACTCCCTGCTCCCAGCCCATGGGTATGCTCCCCTTGGCTGGTGGACCAGGAGAAGGTATATGCACACTCATGCAAGATCCCCGTCAGTGACTGCTGGTGATTACCTGAGCTAGTATCGTTAAGAGCAGTGATTACCTGAGCTAGAATCGTTAAGAGCCGTATTTCAAACGGAAAGGGGTAGGAACAGTCCATTTTCTGATGCACTTTATCTCCTCGCTGACCATTGAGATACTGGAATGATAAAGATCAGAGGAGTCATCTGAGAGGTCACAAAAAATAAAAATCAGCTCTAAAAGAGAAGCAGTATAATGTGCCATTCACGGGCACAGCTGTTTAGTTGAGGGTGATTGTTACACTAGGATCAAGTAAGGGAATGAAAAGAATGTTGTGCGAGGACTTCCACGATGAGGGCTCTGGTAAGAATGTCCTGGCCTCGCCAGTGACCTGAGACTGAGACTGAACAGAGTTATTCAGGGGTGGAGGTTGAAGGTCAGAGCCCAGGGAGCCCCCTCCCCACCTGTTGCAAGGCTCGGAGCACAAAGACCCTTCAGACACCTGCTGCCTTCTCTCCTAGTCGTGATTCTCTTGTTGCTTGTTCTGCGCTCAGTTTTTGGGTAAATCCAAACTCGTTCCCAAAGCACCTAGCAACTATCCCAAGTGCAGCAAAAAGAGTTTTCATTTCATTTAGCGTGAGGTCACATTTAGTAAGGTTTTCGTAATTCTTCTAGATTATTAATTTGGTATCCCATCCCCATTTCTTTTTAAGTCAGCCCCTCATTTTTGTTTGAGGATTGATGAATTAAAATGTAGGTAAATTCTTCTCACTTCCCATGAATGGAATACACCGAAAGCAGGCAGTCTGATTTACTTTCTCACAGATGAGTATTAGGAATGCAGTTCTGAGGAGTACTTGCTTTATTAGGGTATAACTGTGCAGATTTATTTAATGGGGCTCTTACACTGAATGATTCTTTCAGAATTGATGGAGGAAGGAGAAGCCGGCCCCCTAATGTCCTTTACCACCTGTGTTATCATTGATAACCTAACCAACCAGCGTGCTTTTTCTATATTATTTAACACTTTCTAAAGTACTTTCCACAAACATCTATTGCCTAGCAGAGGGCATACTCCATGACAGCAGGGACTATGTTTCTTTTTGCCCATCTTTGTACGGCTAGATCTAGCAGAGTGGCCAGTAGATAGCAAGGGCTCTGTAGAGTCATTTACTGTGAGAAAGAAAGGGGGGAGAGGAGAGGAGAGAAGGAAGGAAGGAAGGAAGGTAGGTGGGTGGGAAGGAAGGGAGATACATCCTCTCTGCTTCACAGCATCTTCCCTGCCACCATTTTTGTGCGGGTGACCATCACCTCTTAGCTGAAATTAGCTGCCACAGCCTTCCGTATGGTCTCCCGGCACCCAGTGGATCCTGCCCTGCCAATCCATTCCCACGCCTCAGCCAGTGTGGTCCCCGTAAAATAGGATTCTAGAGAGTCTCTCCTTCGCGTTAAGCCTCAACTCTTCCTGTTTCTCTTCAGATAAGCGACAGGGTCTCAGTGCGACACACAAGTGCGTGGGGCTCTGTCCTGCCCACCTCGCCAGCCCCCTGTCTTGCTTCCCACGCTTCAGCCGCCCTGAGTTCCTCATGTTTCCTCACACGTGCTAGGCTCCCTCTGGCCTCCGGGTCTGTAGATGTTGCACCCTCAGCCTGGAGTCCCTTTGCCCTTGTCACCTTAGGGTCCTGGCTTTGATGTTCTCTCCTCCAGGAAAGCCTTCCCTGATAACACAAGGCTAGATTGGGTGTGTGACCTGTGTGACCCGCCCTCATTCTCACTGTAATATCATTGCTTCCTTCTCTGCTTTCCTCACTAGATTCCAAAGATTCTCGAGGCTGGGGCCTGTGTCTTAATCATTGCTGAATACCCTCCACCTAGTGGAATGCCTGGCTCATGAGGGGCACTCGAGAAATATTTACCGAATGGGTCAGAGGAGGGCAGTGTGGTGTAGTTGAACTAGCATGTGATCTGGAGCCGGAAGGATCTTCTCAGTGGCTGGCCATCACCTTGGGCCATACTCAAACTCCCCAAGTTTAGTTTCTCTCCCTGGGAAATGGGATGGAAGACATTGCTTCAGACCTCATGTGGTTGTTGTGAAAATGCGGTGAGATGAGATAAAGAAAGCCTTTAGCACAGAGCCTGCTCTGTAATGAGGTCCAGGAAATAGCTCTCTTTCTTCAGTCTCTCCTTCCCTTCCCTGCCAGCTAGGTAAAACCGTGGATTAGAATGATGGAATTCCAGCACCCGATTCAGAGGTTCAGTGCAGTGTTTCTAAGTCACCTGCCAGGCAGCTGAGACAGTTTAAAAAAATGCACGCTCCTGGGCCTCATCCCACGGTTCTGGGATGGGGTCCAGGAATCTGTGGGTTGGTTTTTTTTTTTTTTTCAAGTTTCTGATGCTCAGCCATGATGGGGAGCCTTTGACCTAGTCCCAACTTCTGACCGAAAGCAGGAATCCTGCTTATGTAGCCTTTGCTGGAACCCCTCAGGAATGGGCACGTCGACACATTTTGAAGTCCCTGTTTATTGTTGGACAGCTGTTCTAATAGGAAGCACTCCCTCATTTACTGGGCACAGTTGTGCTTCCCCACAACATAGGTTGGCTCTGCCTTCTAGAGACAAATAGATTTACATGCACACCATCTTCCACACAGCCTTTCTTTAGATATTTGAAGTTACTATGTCCCTTCGAAGGTTTTTCTTTTCCAGGCTAAACATTCCTGTTCCTACAAACTTGAGTTTGTTAACTGGCGCCTGTAGGCTACATCCGGTCCACAGATGTGTTTTGTTTGGCTTGTGGTTTGAAAAATATTGAATAAGTTGCCAAGGCTTAAAAATCAGGGCATTTCACTGAAACGTCTGGAGCTCTGGCATCTCTTGAAAGCTTGAAAGGTCTGTAGCCACAGTTCTAGCTTTGGATGGGACATAAATTCTCCCGAATGTTGCAGTCTTAATCAGCTCCTGACACCTACATCATGACGTCACGTTTTTTAGACCTTACATTATTCTTGTTATCTTTTCCTATCTGTGCTCCAAAGTGTCATCTGATCTCATCTTTAGAAAAAGTTGTTTATTTTTATAATGATAAAAACAATATTGAAAAATGTAGTATTTAACAATAAAAACAGGATTATAGATAATTTGGGAAAATACAGAAAAACATGAAACAGAAAATGTATCTGCCGGTAACTCTGTTTAGCGTTTTTACTCGTTTCCCTTCACTCCTTGTTTTTCTGTGCATATTTATTTACTATGAAGCTGGGATGACACCATAAATAGTCTTGCACACTCCTTTTTTCCACATTTTCTACATCTTATTAAATGTCCTAGCTCATTGTGGTTTTGGGATTTTGATAGGGACGCATTGAATCTGTAGATTGCTTGAGGTAATATGGACATTTTGACAGTATTAATTCTTCTAATCCATGAATATGGAATATCTTCATGGGTTTGATTTGCATTTCTCTAATGATTAATGATGTTGAGCATCTTTTCATGTGCCAGTGAGCCATTTTATATCTTTTTTGGATTTAAATAATGTAATAATGTACTTAGCTTTGATATGGATGCCTTTCTAATTTTTACTATCATAAATATTGTTACTGTGACTATCTCTATATAAAAGTTGTTTGCATATCTAGTTATTTCTGTGAGATAGCTTCCTTGAAGTGGGATTGTGGGGTCAAAGGGTAGTATTTCTTTCTTTCTTTTTTTTTTTTTAAGATTTTATTTATTTGAGAGAGAGAGAGAGCATGAGCATGAGCAGGGGGAAGGGGCAGAGGGAAAGGGAGAAGCAGACTCCCCGCTGATCAGGGAGCCCGATGTGGGGCTCAGTCCCAGGACCCTGGGATCGTGACCTGAGACAAAGGCAGATGCTTACCCGATTGAGTCACCTAGGTGCTCCCAAAGTGTAATATTTCTAAGGCGTTGATATGAAGGATCAGATTCAGTATGGCATATCTGGGGAGCATACACAAGTTGCGTGGAGAGCCTTCTCGAGGTGCCTGTGCTTGGATTGCGATCTCTGACCTACTGCATCAGACTCATTAGGATGGGACCCAATTTCCCAGGAGAGTCTACTCTGAAACCCAGCTGTGAACCATTAGCCAAATTTCTTTTGCACCCAGGCAGGCCTTCCAAAAAAAAAAAAGGTACTTTAGAACTGCAAACTAGTGATTATCTCAGTATCCTGACCAGTTTCCAGTGGATTGGTCCTGCTCCTTCCCCTCCTGTGGGCAACATGCTTGGTGGCCCTGCTGCTCTCACAGCTTGAGCTCACCGTCACCTGGATCCATTGGTGGGTTTTTTCCTCATTAAATCTGGTCTTTCCCTTCTTGTCCTCGGGGAGTTGATAGTGTTGCACTCATCTTTTGTGATGAAACAGGTTTCTGCTAGCTTTGTTACTTGCCGTAGCTATCTAATACCAACTCATTAAGGCTAGAGTAAACCCAAGTCTTTAGCTCCTCACATCATTCCTCTCTCCTTCCCTCATGGGACTTGTTTTGACGTTTTTGATTGGTCATGACTCAAGAGGAGAAACGTAGTTGCGCATGCCATTTGAACTCTGAGCGCTCTAGAAGAGAGAACAGGTCTCGACATGTCCGGTTAGGCCGTTTCTGTCCCATGAGGCCCTGGTTTTACTGCCTTTGGCTGAGCCCCCAGTTCTATCCCTGAGAGGAGGAAGGGCAGCCAAAAGTTCCCCTTAGTCAGGACAATGGGACCATGATCTCAAAGGAACCATGATCTTATTTTGCATTTTAAACCGCTGGAATGTTGTGTGTTGACTGGGTAACGGTTGCTAAGTGCTTTGATGTTAGGTGTGTTGCAGATTCCCAAATCTAGATGACCTGCAGAGGCACTAGTGGAGTCTCCTTACCGTTTAGAGCTGATGTCACCAGAAGGTTGGTGAGGAGAAGGGAGTGTGGAGCCACCAAGGGAGGAGCCCCCTCAGTTATGCTCAGTCAGGTGACAGGAGGCATCAGGACCCTGGCTACCTCCTTGGTACCCAGTCTCAGACCTCAGTTTCCTTTGTGGTTGGACTGGTGCAACAGAGGTCAAGGGCTTTTTTTTTTTTTCCCTATTTTTTTTTTTTAAGATTTTTTATTTATTTATTTGACAGAGATAGAGACAGCCAGCGAGAGAGGGAACACAAGCAGGGGGGAGTGGGAGAGGAAGAAGCAGGCTCATAGTGGAAGAGCCTGATGTGGGGCTCGATCCCATAACGCCAGGATCACGCCCTGAGCCGAAGGCAGACGCTTAACCGCTGTGCCACCCAGGCGCCCCTCTTTTTTTTTTAAAAGAAGATTTTTATTATTATTTATTTATTCGACAGAGATAGAGACAGCCAGCAAGAGAGTGAACACGCAGGGGGAGAGGGAGAGGAAGAAGCAGGCTCATAGCAGAGGAGCCTGACGTGGGGCTCGATCCCATAACACCAGGATCATGCCCTGAACCGAAGGCAGATGCTTAACCGCTGTGCCACCCAGGTGCCCCTTTTTCCCTATTTCTAAATAATAACACAGCAAATTAGGTTTTATTGAAAATCACTAATTTCCTCTTCTTATTAAAAACCCTTATTTTCTTCAATATGACTGTCAAGATTATGTCTTTGAACTTGGCATTCAAGTTAACATCCTGGGAGTAAATCTTGTTTTCCTAAAGTTTAAAAAATACATGGAAAGCTAATTTTAGACCGGAAACATGCTTGGTGGCCCTGCTGTTCTCACAGAGTGAGCTTAACCATCACCTGGACCCATCAGTGGATTTTTCCTGATAAAATCTGGTGAAAAAAAAGAGAACCATAGACTTCCTTGTGGTGCTGCCTTGGTTAAAAGTGACATGCAACTTTTAGATCTGAAGTCTTTGAGATAAAAAACACATTACCTTTCTTATGCCTAATTCATTTTCAGGACTTTCTCATAGAGCTACTTAGATACAGTATCAAGGTATTATACATATCTGGCATAAACACTGGGCTCTCAAATCTTATTTACCGGTATGATGAAATTTAAAACATGTTATTAAATATGGTTTATATTTAAATGGACTTGGTGAGTTGCAAACATAGCATTGCAACGGAGAGTGGAGGACCCATGCTTTAGTGGCTGGTGTATCAATACCAATGCTTCTAAGAACTTCTGTTTCTCAAAAGAACTCAAGTTTTGGTTGGATTACAATCACTTAAACTTCACTATTTCTTTCTTCCATGTTGTTCATGTTATTTTCCAGATGGACAGGAACAGTGTAAATGACTGCTATCGTTTAAAGGGCAAAGAACAAGGTGGTGTGTGTGTGTGTGTGTGTGTGTGTGTGTGTGTGTGTTGGGAGGGGTTGGGTAGGGCTTGGGAAGGACAGGGAGGGAAGAGATTTGGAGAGTATGTTTCAGTTTGTGCTGGCTGGGAGTGGGGCATTTAAATCAGCATTTAGTGTAGTGCTCGGAGGCAGTTAAGCTTGGGATTCTTTTCCCTCTTTCGGAGGAGGCTGGGTGGGGGTCGGAAGAAATGGGAGAAGCTGTTTGGCAATGCAGTGACTTGGAGAAGGAACTGCTTGTTGTCATTCTCCTGAGCGTATATGTGTCTAAAATCACATATAGGGCTCACTGGTCACTCCAACAGGCAATTTTTTTATCCATTGATCTAAACCATTCTCGGGCCTTGTTCAAGTCCTTCCTGCTCCACAGACACCACTGACTTCTTAGCTCTTCTAGTTTCCCCTTTTCCTGAATCAGAGAAGGCCTTAGAATGTTAAGGCTCCCAGGACCTCAGAGCTATCTGGTCTGTCACTGGGCCGAGGGTAACTTGGCATCCATTTGCATGAAGTGTATGGGATGCGGTTCAGTCCTGTGTTACACAGTTTAATTGTTTTGTGTGGATTAGGCTTATTTCCCCAGCTATATTTGGCACTCTCTGAGGAAGGGACTATGTCACACATTTCTTTTGTATATTTTATAAAAATAGCATATAGTAGGATTCAGAAAATGGCTTCAGCTCTGGTAGCACTTTTCTGTGAAATGCACTGGCCAGGATAGATCCTGGTAGAAGCTTATTTACTGCAGCACAAACTAGAAACAACCTGAATGTTCATCCAAAGGGGCATAATTAAATATATTGTGATATATCCATGTTATGGAATATTATATGGCTATTAAAAGAAATGTGTTAATCCCATAACGATTGACCTGGGGGATGTCCTCAATATGTTATTGTTTTTACAAAGAGCAAGAAAGGGAAAGAGTAAATCCCACTTTTGTGATAACATTGTGACCTCCTCCGTCTAAATCTATATTTTTATGTATCATCAGGGACATGGGGAAAGGTGTGAAAGGATATACATTAGGCTGTGAACATTGGTGGTAGGAAAGGTTATTAAGTTTTTCTTTACCTTGTCTTTATATTACTACCATGGGACAACTACTAAGATTAAAACCCAGCAAACAGAAGAGAAAGAGAAAATGGGTAGAGGTTTTTGTGCGTTAGAAAGTCCCTTTCCCCCAATACTTCTTCGACTTTTCAAACTTTGTATGATTGTAAAAGAAAAGGTGAATTTTATCCTTTGACTAAATTTTAGAATTAGGAAATAAAGATAGCATGACATTTGGGTTAATTCTTGTCTTCAGCTCATGACATGAAGATAAGTTTGCTTTTTACCCAAACCTAGACAATGAAGGTAGCACCCAAACCGAAAGCTGTGACGCTCTGGTTTCCGTGGTGGAGCGGGGAAAGCACGGCAGCTGGTGCAGATGCAAGATGCTAACTGACTTCAGAGCCCTGGGAGCTTCCTGTCCCAGGGCTGAACAGAACCACCGAAGCTACTGAAGGGGCTTGCGTAAGTGGAAAAGTCAAGAGAGCAAACACTGCAGAACTTCCGGTGCTCCCCAGCGGATGGTTGGGGCGGCTGTGCTCCACAGAGCCCTGCATCCCGCAGAGGAAGCTGGTGAGAGTCTTCCTGGATGGAGGCAGCCAGGCCTGAGGGGCTAGCTCTTGCTGCCTTCACGGTGGGGACGGGTCCTTGACCTTCTAGATCCACATCCTGGCCACCAGCAGAATGCTTCTCTCACCACGGAGGGCACTCCATCCCCAGACCTCTCGCCTAGACTGTTGTTGAAATCGCCTAACTTCTTGTTTCATTCTAGTCTTTTCTTCTAGTTCATCATTCACTTCCAGAGAAAGTTCCAAAGCACACCACGTAGGTCACTCTCCTGCTCAAAAACCATGCCTGATTCCCCTGTGCTGTAGAAGAGGGTCTCAATTTCTTAGCCTTGCATTCGAAGCCTTCTGTAATATGACCCATGTCTGCTGTTCAGCTTACCTCACTTGTCTCATGCTGCAGCCAAATGAAACTGTTCCTGTGCACGCTCCGTCTTCCCAGCAACTGTTCACATTCTTCTGAGGTAGGACCACCCACTTCCCATTCTGTCCATTTCTACCTGTTAAAATCCTCTCTGATGTTCAATATTCATTTCAAAGTTTACATCTTCCAGGAGACCAGATGTGATCACTCTCCCTTCTACATGTACCTCTATGCTCTTTACCTTACATCCAAGTTGTGTATGCTTTTATGTTTCCTCCTACACCTTGGTAACACCATCAGCAGAGAGACTGACTGTATCACCTCAGTGTCTGAATTTCTTAAGCTTAGATTTCTTAGGCTTAATCAATCTTTATTGGATTGAATTGAATATGGCCGTTATCTGAAATACAGCAGATTAATCTTAAAAAAAAATCTTTCATCTCTTGTTGGCAGGGTGCTATGTAGAGAAGTAAAGGAAATATGGACTGTGTTGGTGTTTCTGCAAGGAAATATGTGACCATCCTTTTTTTTTTTTTTGGCAACATTTCCCATTTTCTATTATCTAATGTTTTTCAGTCTTCTGGACTCCTCTCTTCCTGTTGTCTTATCATTTCCCTTTGATATCTGTTACTGAATGCCCTTGCCAGGACATTGGATGGGGAAACGGAGAGAATCGTTAATAGATTTGCATGCCTTGTGACCTTCCTGGTTTTGTAGGCGGAGGGGGACCCTCCAGTCATCTCAGGCAGAGACTAATAGAGGTCCTGGTCAACACCCTGGTTTGAACAGCCAGAGCCAAGAAGGTGACTCAGTTTCACACATTTCCCTAATCCCCCACCTGGCTCCCTCTGGAAAGGTGGTGGAGTGTGACTGCTTTCTCCCTTTCTAAGGAATGCATATGGAATTCAAAGAAAAAGCACTACAGAGAGGAAGGAGAAAGTTTAAGGGAGAAGTTCTCATGGGCTTTGGAATGACTTGTCTGGGCAAAAAGTGGCTTTTGAAAGAATCCAGAATCTAACAAATTTCAGACAGACCCAACTTGGAGTTTGCCTGAATCATGAATGACTTCATGTGATTGAGTTAATCTATGTATCTCATATATGGTAAGTCCATCCCTCTCAAATATAGCAAGAAATTGCCACTTTCCTGGTGAATGCCTTTTATTTCTACACGTTGATTTTGTTGTTGTTATTTTTTAAATTGCTTTGCTTAGGTTCCAATTTCTAATACTCCTCAAAAAGTATTATTAGTCTAGATCATAATAAAATATTACTGTAGAAATAAATCCTTTTCTATTATATTTTTTTCTTTAGGAATACGATTTTATTGTTGCCTGTATTATGGCAAGGGAGATACATACCAGATATTAATAAAAAGTTGTGTTGTATGATGTATCCTAAACTGAGAACCATTTTCTGCATCTGAACAAAGAAATTGCACTTAATACACTTAGTACCCTGAAAATCATCTGACTGTATAATTTTTTCCCAGGGGGATCAGTAAAATGGCTTATATTCATTAACATTATCAAATCACCTTTCCTATTTGAAACTGCATGAATTCAACATACTATAAGATACAGTTATACAAATAATGTAACCAAAATTAAGATAGGAAAGAAAACCTCAGTAACAATTTTTCGAAACAGGAAACTCTCATAGAAATGTATTGTTCTTTTTTTTTTTAACTAAAATTACACTGATTTAAATATTCTCTATTAACTCATCTCTTGGATCCATTGTGCTCTTGTTTAAATTAACTTTCTTTAAAAGTTAACTGCCGAACACCATTTAATTAACTTAGCTAAAGTTTCGATTTGATCTCAAGTCATTGGAAACTGACAGAGTGAAAAAAGATGCGGGTACTTGGCAGCAGATCCCAATAAAAATATGGCGTTTGGCAGAGTATGTCTGCCTTGTTTTGCTTTGCTTTTCTCTTTATGGATGTGGCCTATTTTTGAAATGCTAATGATTTAAATTCAGGGATCAAGTGACAAGTCTGACAAAACAGAACTGATTTCAGCAGAGGTTCTGTGGGGGAAAAATGGAAATGTTCCAGGAACTAAAGGAAGTAACCTCAGTTTCACCTGGAAACATCAGTGTCTCGGGGGCAGGAGATTTGGGTTATATATAAAGAGTGAAGGAAAGTGGCCAAGATGCAGAGCCAAACCGGCATCCAGGAATAGAGCGGCATCAAAGCGCTGACAACAGTAACCGTTGTTTCCACCATGACCCTGTAAGTAGCAATCAGAGAGCCTGAAATATGGGAAGATTGGAAAGTTCTTTCCTGTGCTGCCTTAGATTGTGGCAATTGTCTTCTGACAGGGTTCTCTAGCTCCTTCTCTTCTCCGATGCTTGGCACACATCGTGGACGGATTCAGTGTTTGCAAAAACTCTGTGCCGTTCTCTTGCTCAAAACCCCAGTTCCTGTTTGCCCACAAGATTGGGTTAAAACTCCTTCTGCTGGCATGACACTCCCTCCACCCAGTTATTTACTTTTCTAACCTCTTCACTGGCTGTTCCTCAACATGAAAGATTTATTCCAGTCCTATTCTTCAAAATCTAGGTTAACACCTACCTTCTCCATATTTCTAACTCCAACCAGCACTGAGCCCCTACCTTAAAATATTTTGTACCTCTTTGTTTTGTATCTTTTGGAAAGATTGTTTTATTGCTAGTTACTTTGTTGAGAGTAACTATATCTAGAAACCCATATACAGTCACTATGTATGCATATATATAAGATGTAAATATACACACAAATATAGAAAAAATATATATATAATGATTATCTTTCCTTAGTGAGTCATAAAGTATAGAATATTTCTCCACAGGAAGTACGTTGAAACTGAGGCTGAATTTCTAATCCTGGATTACATATATTTACTATCTATTCATTATATTATATTGTATTATATCCTATTATATTTTATTAAGATGACATACGAAAGAAAGTAATGAACCGGGAGAATCAGGAAAACTAAATTCTAGTCTCAACTTTGCCACCAGCAGGTAAATCATTCCACCCCCTCCTCACAGTTCACACCAGGGGATAAATCTCCTTTATGACCATCAAGACATCATAAAGGAAAAGTATAATTGGAAGCGTTTATGGTAACCGTAAGTAGTAAAATTATGATTTCATGTCCCATCCAGTGGACAAGAGTGTGTGGCACCCTTTGATCAGTCAAAGAGAGATGATACGTTTTTCAGGTGATTTGCTGTTATTTTGGTACAATAGATTAGACCCCTGAGTACAGAGAGGTTGTGTGACATTTTTGAGGTTGCCCACTATAACAAAGACCAAGTCAGGCTCAGCTTGATTTTTGCTCTCCTGCCTGTGAAATCTTCTCTCCCAGGATGATGGGACTCTCTGCTTTGGAGGTGGTGTTTAATGGCTTATGATCCTCACCCAGTTTACCTGCTCTGTAATTTTTTGAAAAAAATCACTCCAGATCCCTTATTTTTCCTTTTGTAGGATAAGCATAAACATGCTTGTCTGTGGAGGTCTTTGAGCATGTTGATTCAAAGTCAACACAATTACTGATTTTATTGAGTGCACACTAGGTGCCTGTGTATGTTAGGCCATTTCTTAAACACATCCTGTGAAATGGCTCTAATAGCCCCATTTAATAGATGAGGAAACTATGGCTGGGATTTAATTCCAGGTCAGTCTGCTATCGTATGTTAATTTCCAGGCTGTGGAAGAAAAAGAGGGTAAGATCTCAGGTCTGTAAAAATCAACATTGCCTTCAGATTTCAATTTAACTGGTACTGTTGTTTCATCATTTCCTTTTACTTAACTTTTTGCCACTGACTAGTGACTAGTAGTGAAGTTGGCATGCCTGGGTTTCTTTTTGCCTTGGGCGAGCTCTCCTCTAGGGAAGGTACTAATCAACAGTATTGAAGGTAGAGAAATAGCCACGGAGGATAATAGGAAAGGAAGGCGCAACAAAGGATGGATTTTTTAAAAAAAAGATTTTATTTATTTATTTGACAGAAAAAGACAGAGAGAGCACACAAGCAGGGGGAGCTGCAGAGGGAGATGGAGAAGCAGGCTCCCCACTGGGCAGGGAGCCTGGCACAGGGCTCTATCCCAGGACCCTGGGATCATGACTTGAGCCAAAGGCAGATGCTAACTGACAGAGCCACCCAGGCGCCCCTGGATGGATGTTTTAAAGACTGGATCATTGGTCCCTGAATAACTATCTCATAGTCCATACCAATGAAATTTCATTTCATTTCCATATCCTATTTTCACTTTGGAAAAGGTTAGATAAGTCTTTCACTTTCTGACTAAAAATAGCTGTTCTTTTCTCATAAGTATAGAGTTAATAGCTACATAGAGGCTATTACTGATACTTGGAATTTTTGCTTTTGTTTTTAATAATTGCAAATCATTGGAAATGTTTCAGACATTTACTCAGCAGGTATATAGTCCTGCATTAAAAAAAAGCGTTATGGGAACTCAGTATATTTTGTACAGTTCTTAAGGAAGACAGACTTTGACTTTATGATCATCATTATCTTTCTGTGATCAAATGAATTTCTTCCCAAATAAAGAGTGATCTATATTCAGGAAGCACTTACTGGCATCCTTTCAGCAGGTCACACAGCACGACCCACATGAATAGAGCTAACAAGTTGTATCCATTAAATCTAGTGACTCGAACAAATTTTTATTATCCTTTTGTAAAAATGCAAGCACTGCCTCATACAAAACCCAGTTGTTCACTAATGAAGTGTTTCAGCATGTTCATATAAGTTGATGGCTTCATATGGCTAGATTATTACTGCATCAACTATCAGCTTCTAATAACATGCTCCCATCTTGCTTTAATGACATACTGTACTCAGGATACTCAAGAATGGACAGATGTTTAAGCATGTTATTTTTTCTTCTTAGCTATTGATTAATTCCCAACACCCACTTCTGATTAGAATGCAAGGTATTTTCTTTAAAGTGTGGAAGCTTTAATTAGCTAATCTAACCAAAAAAAAAAAAAAAAAAAGACAAGCAGCATGCCAGGGATTTGTATCGAAATGCTGGAGCATCATCTTCTCAGACTTCTTACCGTTGACTGTAGGACACAGATGCTAAGCGGCAGCTTCTATTGCTCGGCTTATCTTCCAAAGCCAGTGTATGAATAAAGAACATGCAGCTCCAAGAAAGGGCATGTGAAGTGCACTATACAAGGTTTTAGCAAAAATCAAATTGGTGGTTTCATTAGGGGATTTGGAGGGGGTCCCACAGCCTCATTGCAAGATGGATTAGGGACTCTAGCTGTTCTTGCTCCATTAAACCCATGATGGGCTTTACTCTTAAACTAATGGCTTGCCTGATGCTGCCAGTAGCACTTTTTAAAAAGTGGAATGAAAGGATTAGTTGAATTGAGTTTTGTAAGTGATGAAAATGATACTTTAACACCTGAGTTTTAGATTGCATTATTTCCTAAAAACCTGGACCCTTGGGGATCAATAGAAAAGCTTTATTTGGGAGGGGGGTACGTACATACTTATTACCAAGAACTCTCTAAGAAGCTTGAGTTCTTTTAGGTCTCGACAAAGTGGATCTTCCAGCTTCCTTGTCTTAATTATACAGCCTGAACAGTTACTCTTATCTCCCAGGTAACAAATTAACCATCTTGCTCCCCCTAGTGGAGTTGTAACTCCACTTCAAAGTTCAGGAAAACTTTGGAATCAATACACGTTTGATGCAGTGTCTTATTTTTGGGAATCAGATATTTTCGCAACTTATTTTCAAAGACTGACAATGTAATAAAAAATATTGCGTTGGATGGGCTGATAGGGGATGTGGGTAGAGAAAGTGGCTCTTGGTGATGAATTTTCAGTTCCTAGTGTTGGCAAGATTAGCTGCATGATTTATAATGGCTGCTAAATTCAAGGGGCCTTTCTGCTCTGCACTTCTGTCTTAGAGGGATCCAATGTCATCAGTCTGGCAGAGGGTCACCTCTAGAAGGCAGCTGTCAACACTCCTGGAAGAGACGGTGGGGTACTAATAGTTGGTGATGTTGGAAGACAAGGACAGGTCCCATGGAACAATGAATCCCACTTGTGCCATTGGTCAAGTAGGTCCAGGAAGTATGTTCTGCCCTCTGGATCTGTTTGAGGAACTGTGCCAACATCCACAGCACATGGCAATCATTTCCAGTTTATACTTGCTAAGCATGCTGAAGAAATTTCAGTAATTGATGCTGAACTTATTGCATACCTCTCTTAAGAATTTCAGTTTCCGGGGCGCCTGGGTGGCACAGCGGTCAAGCGTCTGCCTTCGGCTCAGGGCGTGATCCCGGCGTTATGGGATCGAGCCCCACATCAGGCTCCTCCGCTAGGAGCCTGCTTCTTCCTCTCCCACTCCCCCTGCTTGTGTTCCCTCTCTCGCTGGCTGTCTCTATCTCTGTCGAATAAATAAATAAAATCTTTAAAAAAAAAAAAAGAATTTCAGTTTCCTTAGGTTATGATAACCAGTGGTTTCATGGTATTGTAATCCCTGTTTTTTTCCCTGCCAATATTCGTCTTTCCCAACTTTGACCCTTGTTGTGAGTTTGTATTTATTCAATCTTGTACCCTAACGCACACAGAGCACTAATATTTTGTATATGCTGGTGTTGAAGTGTGTGAAGCTTCAAAAAGAAATACCTGTACCTACCAAGGCTTAGGACTCTGTTCTTTTGTAGGTGAGACTTTGCTTCTGAACCTTATCAAGGTCAAGGCAAACACTGTGATAGATATAGTGGTTGCCAGATTAATGGTCAACAGAGAATAAGTACTTGACACTTAGGAACAAGAATATCATAATTAGAATTTTACCCCTTTCTTAAAATCATATAAGGGAGGCAATATTAAATGTATCTTTTTTCCCCCAAATATTTATTCTCAGGGTAAGTAGTCATTTAGGGAAAAATAAAACAGCAAGATCGGATTAAAATCCCAACAAAAAGGAATGCCAAAGTGCTGTTTAGGTATGTTTTATTTGTGAGGGTGGATAAAAAAAAAGAAACACCCATAATGTGGTTTATGTGTTTTTTAATATTACTTGCTAAAGAGTTACAGTAATTTAGTTCAAGAATTACATCTAAGCAAACACACAGGATCTGTCTAACAAAGCATGTATCTATGAAGTTCTGATTTAGAATCCCACGATGCTTGGATTCACAGTTGTAAGACAGTGATGTTGCCACAGTGGTGACCTGGCCCCGCTGGGGCTAGAGAACTCCGTCTAGCAAGACTCTGGGCTCTGGAGAACAAGCACTTTTCTCTTCCCCAGGGAGTGTGAGGGATTTTTATGTGAAACTATGCATATCTCTGTGTATACCTGCATGAGTGTCGATACAGTTATGTACGTATATGTGAAAATGCACGTACAGGTGGGGATATGTATGTGCAGCTGTGACTGCAGGATTGGAAGAGTTGCTTCTTCCCAGTGGATGCTGGAAATTCTGTGCATTGACAATACTCTGTAAAGCTGGCTTTTAGCAGAGTTGGGCACGTGTGTGCGCCATTCTGTGTGTCGATGATACCCTTCAAAACAGTCTCAGTGACTGGGCCGGGAGGTATTTGGGAAGCTCCCTGCTGAAGGACTGTGCTGGCATCCTTGTCTGGCAGCTTTGTCAGGGTGGCTCTCCTTGGGAACATTCCAACCATAGCTTAGAACCCTTGTCTTTCTTAAGAAGCGTGAGGACTAAAGCAATAGCATATCTGTATGCATTCCTTACACTCATGAGTGACGAGAGGCTTTGCTTAGCTCGCTGTGTTTCCTGACCAACTAGTGACACATGAACTATTGGGATGGGTTTGTTCTCAACTGTTAATTGATCGTTGTTGATTTAACACTAAAGTCTTGTCAGACTCTGCCCCTGCCCGTCATCGAAGTCCTGTAGCTATTGGGTTTGTTGTTTTCTCTTCAGGTTCAAAAAGGCAGAAAAGTACACGCAAGCATGTGGTCATGGCAAAGCAGACGGAGGATTATGGAACAGATAAACAAGTTTTCATATTGTTAAAATCCTGAGTTTGTGTCTGATTCTGTTGTTGTTGTTGTTGTTGTTTTTAATGAAATATGGTCCTTGCCATGGGGGCCGATAACCCAGAGACTTGGTTTTAAGAGGTGGTCAGAAGCATGTGGAAGGATCTTCTTGTCTTTAGGCGGATCAACCTGCTGACACCAAACTAGTAGAAAACTTACTTCTTTTCAAGACTTCTTTCCAGCTATTTAGCTGTTGGCAATTTGAGAAACTATCTTTGAATCGTACCCCTTGGCAAGAAGGTAAAATTGAGAGTATTTTGGGCAAAAGAAAGATATATCTGTCTGTCCACTTGCTAGAAACTTTTGTGGCAGGGGGAAGACTGCGGAAAAATTCCTGGCATATTGAAATATTTGTCTGCAACTTAACATTTTTATTTTTTATTTCATTTATTTGTCTTAGAGAAAGAGTGGGGGTGGGGCAAAGAGGAGGGGGAGCATCTTTAGCAGGTTCCATGCCCAGCGTGGAGCCCAATATAGGGTTCCATCTCACGACCCTGAGATCATGACCTGAGCCAAAATTAAGAGTCAGATGCCTAACCGACCGAGCCCCCCAGGCCCCCCTAAAACTTAACATTTTTAATATAGTGTTTCCTCAGGGAGTCTTAACTATATTCTACTGACAATACTTATATTGGTACCTGCAAATAACAAGAAACACCATCAGAACCTGTAAGAAAGGCAGCAGGAGGGTAAAAAAGAGAAAAGAAGATCTATAGGCATAGTGAGGACTGGGATTCTCATGTAGATAGCACAGGGACACATTGAGGCAGGTGATGCTGATGGTTTTACCTTAGGCCAGTGTTCTAAGTGAAGTTAGCATTTATTAAAAATAGATTCACAAGTCCCCACCCCAGATAGACTTACTCTGAATCTCCAAGGAAGGGATGTTGGAATATTGTTTTAACAAGCATCTCAGGTCATTCTCACAGTCAGACACATCTGGGAAACTGCTGTCATCTAATTGCTGACTAGAACTACCATAAAGGGGGTGCCTGTGTGGCTCGGTTGGTGAGTGTCAGACTCTTGACGCTTGATCTTGTCTTAGATCAGGTCATGATCTCAGGATCATAACGAGCCCTGCATCAGGCTCCACATCGGGCTCCACGCTAGGTGTGGAGCCTACTTAAGATTTGCTAGAGAGAATTGCACTCTATCTCTACAAAAAAAAAAAAAAGAACTACCATAAAATATTTCTAGAAGGTGTGAGTGTGTGTTGCGTGTGTAATTGTCAAAGCTTTTAATGTTTGAAAAAAATCAAATTCTACATTAGCAGTGTTAAGCATTTCTTAATAAAAATATCTGTTATTTGTGTCGGGTTGTATGCTTACAGAGGGTTTTCCCATGTATTATCGCATTTGTTCCTAATAGCAATCCTATGAGGGCTTGAACAGCAAAAATCATGCTCACACCCAGATTACACATGGAAATGGCCTCAGCACGTAGCTGTCAAGTGGTGGAGCTGGCTTTGAACGGGCTTCTTCACCACATGGGGCAAGCCCAACATCAAACCGACAGCCCACCACTTTTCCTCTTTTACCCCACACTCTGGTCATCAGGTTAATGGCAGCATTTCTGAGATACCAGGTTTTTTGCATGTCCACACCTTTGTACACCCTGATCCCTGTGCCTAGAATGCCTTTTCCACCCTGTTTGCGAGCTCATACTCAGTCACGAAGCTTCTCTAGATACACTCTTCTCCTCACCCTACCTACCCTCCAGGCAGAGCTAGTTTCTCTTTCAGCTTTGTTTCCATCATGCTTTATAAATCTTTTTACTCTCTTTTGGGTCTTGGGTAATATAGGTGAGTTCAATAATAATTGCTCACTAGTATCCCCCTTCGTGATCCCCACCCCACCATTATACCACTTACTTTGTATAGACAATGGAATCTAATCACATCGGAAGCACTCAGTGCCTTTAGCGTTGGCTAAAGCTACGGGAAGCATTTGAGAATGATTTCAAGGGCTTTCCAAACATTGACGAAGAAGTGTTCTGGAGGCCAGAAACTTGGCTTTTAACATCCTCTAGAAGTGGAATTTCTGGGGGTACCAGGGTACGTTGTCTAATGAGAGGTCGGGAACAATGGGGTCTGTATGCTCAAAACTGCAGATTTGGTAATTTCCTTGATGGGAAATTTAAGGGTGCTTCAAGGATGTCTTCAATTACGGGTGATTTTTATGTCATACTCATAGTCCCAGGCTAGCCATGACTCTCTGTTATGGCCTTCAAATTGTGTTACAGTTATTTCTTGAGGCAACTATTTCCCCCACTAGACCTTTAGTGAGGGTGAGTCTGAGCCATATTCATCTTTGTCTGCCAGTTGATAATTGTTGCATAAACTTTTGGGGAACGAATCTTGTAGCCACCTGCATCTGAATATGAACACATGTATTTAATTATAGTTCTAATTCAAAGTCTCCTGTGTTCACAGCCACCCCTGGTCCAGGCGATCTTCAGCGGAGATCCGGAGGAGATACGGGTACTCATCCACAAAACCGAAGACGTGAATGCTCTGGTAGGTGCCACGCAGGCCCTCTTCTCTGTTCCGCGGTCCCCTCTGGCATCTGGTGAAAGCTCTGGAATGCTTCTCAGAATGCTGTTTGTTAATCCACAAGATAAAATACATCTGGTTAGAATGGAAATCAATCATACATAAATACAGTTATCAAAATAGTAAATAGCAAATTTGTGATATAATAATATACGTGCTTCTCTATTAGCACATTTAAATAGCAAGATACAGCGGAAGACCTAATAATGAGCGTAATTGAAGAATAGTGATGAGCATGATTGATATTTTGTGTTGTCTGTGACCACACTAGCGTGGTGTGAACATACCTGTGATTTCTGCTGGTGACCAAGTAACAGTTACTGGTGACGCTACTGAGATTGGCTGCCTACTTACATAATGGAAGGAAATGTGAAATTTCCATCGGAAGTTAGTAAAAATAAAGATGTGCTATTTTTGCACCTAGAACCTCTGGCCTACAGCAGGGGTTGACCAACTGTGGTCTGTTACCTGTTTTTGTGCAGGCTACCAGCTAAGAATGGTTCTCATTTTTTTAAATGGCTGGGGGGAAAAAACGAGAAGAAGAGTAATACTTTGTGACACATGAAAATTACATGACATTCCAATTTCAGTGTCAATAAATGAAATTCCGTTGGCGCTCGGCCATGGCTACTTTCCCAGTGTGGCAGCAGAGTTGGGTGGTGATTAATGACAGAGACTGTGTGTGGCCCAGAGAGACCAAGACGTTTACTATCTGGCCCCTTTAGAGGGAAAGTTTGCTGACCTCTGCCCTAGAGGCTCCATGAACCTGGGACAAATGGGTGAACTCGGCATCCTGTGTGTACCCTGAAGTCGTAGGTAATACATGTCTGTGCTTGTGGACATGTGTCATGTGTATTTTCTGTGAACGAGTAAAGGCATTTCATCATATTCTTAAAGGGGCGTATGGCCCCCGGAAGCTTAAGAACCCCTAGATCAGGAAGTTCTTGAAATAAACAAACCTGCGATAAAGAAACGTGAGAAGAGTTAGTCAATAATTTACCCTTTTAATAGTTTCCTAGACCTAGATTGAACAAGCAGTTATATGCAGTACACGCTACTAATTCTCTCAATGGAAGTTAGCTACCTAACTGCTGTAGTGGTCGGGGAGAGGAGTGGGCTTTGGAGTCTCTAGTGTCAGGTGGAAACAACAGCGAGAGTCAAACGCGTCTGCAGCAGAAGAGCTTTGCCGCAGGGAAATGATGTCTGAGGTGGGGTCTCTCTCCGGTTGGCTGAATGCTTTATCCAGGAGAGCCGTTTCCTGACGTGCGGCCCTTGTTCTGTGGCAGAGTGCAGGTTAGTGTGGCTTTTTGAAAAAGCGTTTGGCAGCTTCTCCCCAGCGGGCACTGAAAACAACTGGGTGGTGTTTTATGACATTTCTGCAAGGTAAGCACAGATGAGGCCAGGGCCAGACTCCTCGAGAAGGCAGTTGGGCATTTGTCCAGAGCCTGTGGGACGTGACCTGGACTTCTGAGAGGAGCCGAGGCAAGCAAGCCGACTGTCCGGGTGTCCTGCCATCACTGGAATTGGCCTAGCCTATTTTGTGGCTGTGGCCCAAGCCCAGGCAAGCCCAAGGCAAAGTTAGTTACTATTCTTTTCCTGATGATTATGAGCAAACAGAACTTTTGTTCAGTCCTACATACTGAGAGAGATTGCACTGTCCTCTGAATGGCCTTTATTTCTCCTTAGGAAAGTGGCACATGGTTGGTGGCTGGTAAAGGTTAGGAAAGCTTGACTTTAGCTGTAACCTCACTGTATTTATTACTGAATCAGATAGGTTAAGTAGAGTAACACATAGACCCCAAATGTATAATTGCTCAAACATGGGAGAAGCTTAGTTCTCTTGTGAACAGATTAGAGAGGTGGCTTTTTTCCACATAGGGTCCCAGGTATCTACATGCAGCTTCCAAGCCCACCCAAGGGGTTCTTCTTCGGTCCAGCCAGCCAGAGGGAAAAAGGAGCATGGAAGGAGAGCACAGGAGGGTGTTGATGGATGATCTTGGAAGTGGCATAATCGCTTGCACACACGACCCATCGACCAGAACTCAGTCCCGTGCCACAGCTAACTACAAGGGAGGTTGCGAAATACCACATAGCTGTGTCCCCAAAGACTGGAGAACATAAATAATTAGCCATCTTGGCCTCACCAGTTTTTGGTACTACAGAATTTTAGGGAATTCAAGTGATAACACTTATTTGTCTGTGTAGTGTCTTTCTCACTTTAATTTACTGAGCTCGACCCAGTGCTGGGTGCTAGAGATACAGCAGTGAGATCACTCTTCATACTGACAGCCATTTTGAAAGGGAAGATACAGGACACTGTTAGGGGCCAGGTGAATCATGAGAGACTGATGAAGCAGTGTGCAAACTGACACCTAAGGGGTGCTGTTGCAGAATTTGGATGTGTGGGCTTCTGGATGCGCGCAGCAGGGAGGTGTGGGATAGAGGGAGGAAAAGCAATGCTTGAAGGAATGCCTGACTTCCATCCTGTGATGACATGGCTCCACGAGGTCCCAGGGCCTTCCTCTGCTCTCTCCTCTGTAGAACCCCCTCTTCATATCCCCATTTTCCTTCCCTCAGGTGAGGGTAAAGAACCTCATTTGATTCCCTACTCTCTTAGCAGATATGTTGGAGACAGTGAGCTGTTCTCTTAATGTCATGCTTTTCCTTTGTCAACACTTCTTTGGCTCAGTCCTGTTGACTGTCTTGCTGGGGGTGGCTTAGGCAGTTTAGGGAAAGTGATTGTTAACGAAGGGCATATGGAGATGGAAGACGAATAAGGGTTAGCAATCTAAGTCTGGAGCTTCACTTCAGGAGGGAGGAGAGGCCACTAACCAGTATATTTAAATGTCAAGGAAGGGAAAAAAATAATGGAGGGGCCTCCTGTTAACGGGAAGACAATATTTGTCTTCTTCCCTTCTCACCCTTTGTTTTTCTTTCTTTACCCATATTTATCTTTCTTTTTGTCCTAGGTTCTGAGATATATATATATTTTTTTTTTTTGCTTTCTTTTTTCTTCCCCACCTTCCTGTGTCTTTTGATGAGTTGCCTCTTCTTTGGTATAATTATCCTTCGATTAGGTGATCCTGATATGGGAAACGATCTCATTCAGCTTTGCCTCTCTGTGTTTTTCCAAACTTCATTTCCCGCTGGTAGGATTCATGGCCTCTATGTGTCAACCGAACAAAGTTATTCAATCTGTTGATATTTATTTTTTTCTCACTTCTCCACTGTTCCCATCCTGTCTGCCCTTTCAGACCTATTGTTTCCTCCATTGAGTTTTCCTACTTCTCACTTCCTTTCTGCTGCCTCTTCTGCCACCTTCCTACCCAGACAAGGAAACCTACGTCTGCTCTCACCTCCCATAGCTCCTTGTATCTCACTGACCACTTTACTTGAGCTATTTACTTTTGAGACACTATGTGCTTAATGACATGGAGGCTACGTCATTCATTCTCTTTTGCTCAATGGCCCAGTTCAGTCCTTGCAGCACATGTTGAGTGAATGACTAAACCTTGTTTTATTACTTATGTTGAGCCAATTTGTGGTGGCCTGTTTTTCATTTCTTCCAATGAGGACACATTGTCCAAGACTGTCTGGCTTTGTTAGTGTCCCTCAGGTCTCAGTTGTAAGACTGCAAGTTCTCTTTGTACAATTGAAAATCTATAGACAGATTTGAGGAGCCACTGAAGAATCAGGAGGGGTACTCTGAGTCTTCCTGTGGCTCCTCTGGCTAGTGGCATGCCAGGGCCTGGAAATGTGGGAAGACGGTTGTACACTCTGAGAAATCCATTTACATTGACCTACATGTGGCTGATAACTAAAGATTTTAGAAGGCTTTATCAGACCAACAAATTGAGCTCAAGGTGGAGCATCCAAATTCAAAATGAAAGCACAGATCCTGAAAACCAAAATTTGAAGTCAATAAAGTCATTTTGGGGATTACACTATGACAATATGACACCAACAGACAGTTCTACAGTGCCATAGTGGAATGGGGACAGAGATTATTAATTAGTGCCTGTTTTTATTAATATTATTAATACTACTAATAATATTATCGATTATTATATTACTAAATTATAATATATAATTTCATATATGATATTATAATATAATAATATTCTAATATAATATATTATTAAATTATTAACACATATTATTAATAATTTAAAAATTAATAATTAGTGCCTGTTATTAATAATTAATAATCATTTATTAGTGCCTGTCAGTGAGTGGTGAAGACAGGGAGGGAACCATTCCATGTGAGAAGGGGTTGAAGAAACTGGTGATGTTTTAGACGTGAAGGACAAGAGAACTACCTCAAATAGTTCAAATGTTGTCAAGTTAAAATGGAATGAGACTTAGCGTTATGTCAGTGGTTGTAAACTACAGAAAATATTTCCAGCTCAAAATAAAAGAAATAACAGAGCTGTATAAAGAAGTAATGAGCTGACTTGACACGTAGTAAACTCCCTAGAAGACCATGAGACTGATGGTCTAAAGGAGACCAGTTGTACAGCACATGGGCTACTCTCCTACCTTGCGCCCTTACCCGACATTGCTAATGGTTTATGACAGTTTTTTTTCTTTGAGTCTTAAAGACCAGAATTTATTCTTGGGACAGCACTATTAAATTGGAGTTGGCCTTTAAATAGAAACCGCCTTCCCATGCCTGGACTAGGTGATGTTTAAAGTCTTTTAACAACTGTGAAGGTCTACAATTCCAAGATGTGTAAGTCCCACGTGATAGCATACCCATGGTATTTATTTCTTTTTTACAGTATCATTAACAATTATTAATACACACACACACACACACACACACACACGCACGCACAACCATTATCATACCAAAGAAAATCAACAATAATTCCTTGGTATCTTCTAATACCCAGTGCATATTCAATTTTTTCTTGGTCCCAATAGCTTCAAAACAGTTTTTTTTGTTGTTTGTTTGTTTGTTTACAGTTGGGCTGTCCCCAAGTTGATTATTTTATTTTTTTATTTTTATTTCTATTTTTTTTTTAAAGATTTATTTATTTATTTATTAGACAGAGAGAGACAGCCAGCGAGAGAGGGAACACAAGCCNTATTTTTATTTCTATTTTTTTTTTTAAAGATTTATTTATTTATTTATTAGACAGAGAGAGACAGCCAGCAAGAGAGGGAACACAAGCAGGGGGAGTGGGAGAGGAAGAAGCAGGCTCCCAGTGGAGAAGCCTGACGTGGGTCGATCCCAGAACACCGGGATCACGCCCTGAGCCGAAGGCAGACGCTTAACGACTGCGCCACCCAGGCGCCCCCAAGTTGATTATTTTAATCCATCTAATTTATAGAACAAAATGATTTTGTCAAGCTGTTAATGTTTATTATTTTCCCTGATAGTATTTGGCCCAAGTATATGGGTGCATTTTGCTTGCACTCTCCAATTCCAAGATAGGAAGGGATGACATGTGAATATAATAGCATTACTCTTGAGGTGAAAGCTAAGCTTACATTGGCAAACAATTTATAGTGAAAAAAGGGGAGACAACCATTAAAGCTTTAGTTTTTAACGATAAGAATCAATTGGGTGGTATTCATCTGCTACTCTCACGATCCAAGTGGGAATAAAGAACTGGACCAACAATGTATGATGAGAGTTTTCTAAAAATAAAGAAGACAAATTACCAATAGTAAACTTGTAATTTGTACTCTGTGTGTGTTTGTGTAGGGGTGTTGTACCATTTCTTTATATCAAAATGATCATCACAAGTCTAGTTAACATCCATCACCTCACATAGTTACAAAAATCTTTTTTCTTATCATGAGAACTTTTAAGATCTATTCTCTTGGCAACTTTCAAATATGCACTATAGTATTATTAACTACAGTCACCATGCTGGATACTATATCCCCATCACTTATTTTATAACTGGAAGTTTGCACTATTTCTTTTAAAAGTAGAAGTATTTTTTGAATCCATGCAGAAGGGTGCAATATGGCTCTACCTAAAGATGCTTGAGTGATAAATTTAATGCCTTCTTTAAATTCTTCTCAGCTTGATTCTATTGTGTCAAATTCCCTAGAACGGTAGGAATACAGACTATATAGCACAGCATTTAAAAATTTTTTTTGTCAGAGCTCCTGGGTGGCTCAATCAGTTAAGTGGCTGCCTTCAGCTCAGGTCATGATCCCAGAGTCCTGGGATCGAGCCCCGTGTCAGACTGAGCAGGGAGCCGCCTTCTCCCTCCGCCTCTGCCTGCCACTCTGCCTACTTGTGCTCTCTATCAAATAAATAAATAAGTAAAATCTTAAAAAAATTTTTTTTGTAATTTATTTATTTGAGAGAGAGAGAGAGAGAGAGCATGAGCAGGGGGAGGGGCAGGGGAGAGGGAGAAGCAGACTCCCCGCTAAGCAGGAGCTCCATCCCAGGACACTGGGGTCATGACCTGAGCTGAAGGCAGATGCTTAACTGACTGAGCCACCCAGGCGCCCCTAGCACAGCCATTTAAGCTTCTAGATGTTTGCGTGTTTCCCCTCACTTACATATATCTTACTTGATTTTTAAAAACCTTTTTAAGAAAGAACTGATAATGGGGATTAAAACCTGAGATGTTTTGTTAGCCTAGAGACCTGAGCACTTTCTAAATTAGACCGAAATCAGAAACTGCTGGGAACAAGGAAGCTGCAGGCAGGAGCGGCAGACTCCGGTCCCGTAACTGACAGACGCGCGCCGACCCAGAGCTCACTGAGTGTTGCTAGGCAGGAACGCAGGCTCGGTGTGGCCCAGACTTCCTACATTTTTAAGAGAAAATACAGGAAATCACTAAATAGTTAAAGGTTGGTTCCAAAAAGTGATCCAACATTGCTGAGGCCAAAGAAAACACATCTGTGGGTCAAATCTGGCCTGCAGGCCACCGTTTTGCTAACCGTGGATGAGATCAGCAAATCTTCTGCAGTTTGGTTTCTCTGGCCACCTGGATCTGGAAATCTGAAGTGTGAAGCCAACGGCCTGGTGTTCTGGAGAGACCAGTGGCCTGTGTTCTTCCGACACTGACGGTACTTCTGGCTCACTAGCCTGTGGGGATGCTGGTGGTCCCTTCCTAGCTCCAGGAGGGGTGCTTTTTGTCCTGAGGGTAGGTTCCTCTCGCTCAGCACGCGCCTGGCAATACTGTCACATCTCCTGCTCCTTGTTGGACCACTGCCCAGGATGTGGGGCTGTGGTTTGGAAGCCATGACCTGTGTCCTGCAGAGAATGACTCATGAACTCCAGACGGCACTGAGCGGGCCGTAGCGAGGTGGCTTCACGGCCGTGTAAAATGTGTGAAGGCAGGTCTGGTTAGCATCACTGCTAATTATCCTCCAGGGGATGCCCGACAGCATCCAGCCCCGTTTCTCTAGCACTGGCCTTGGTGGTACAAGAGCCATCCTCCGTGGATGACACAGCTTACCAAGGGTATACGATTTGTACCATCCAGATAATAGAGATAGTTGTTTGGAACTCTGGAAACACTCCAAGTATAATGCCATTAATATTCCTCTGCTAAACGTTGTTACAGCACAAAGAAAAATCTTGCAATTAAAAGATGTTCATTGTAAATAGCTTGAGAATGTGAACATCTCTAGGATAAAGGGTTATGGCTTCCCCCCCATTTTAGATATTACATTTGAGGGGAGGATGTAAATATGAATAAATGAGCTATATTTTTCTTAGATTGAGAAGACTCAATGGTTTGAAATCAGTGTATAAATTCAGTGCAGTTGAATTTGCAGGGGGAGGACTTTGGTTCGGGAAACTTGAGATCTTCTAAACTTTAGTATCTGGAGGAATAGACGTGTGAGAAGACTCTTAAAAAATAAAATCAATGAAGAGAGAGTTTCACAAGATCTATTAAAACAAATTATAAAAGTGTAGCAATTAAAACAGTATGTTACTGGCACAGGAATAGACAACTAATTAATGGAGTGGAGACTCCAGAATTAGACCCAAGCGTATATGGACACTTGGTATAAAACAAAGGAAACCTTGGAATGACAGGGATAACATGGATTACTTAATAAAGGGTGTTGAGATGAATGGCTGATAAAAAGCTGAACCCTTCCCTAATTTCTTGTACCAAGATAAATCTAGAGGTAGAAAATAAAAAGATGAACGTAGTGGAATAAAAGAAGGGGGAGATATTTTTTTCAGTCTTGGTGTGGGGAAGAGCATTCTAAGTAGAATAGCAAAGATAAAAACCAAGATGGAAAATGTGGATACTTTGGATATGTAAAAACTGTGAACTTCTGTATATGAAATCATCACCAAAACAAGATTAAAGGATAAATCAAAGATAGGTAGACTATCTGTGAAAAGCATTAATATTCCTAATATATAAAAAACACTTGCAAATTATTTAGAGAAAGATTAACACCCCGCTAGAGAAATGGGCAAAGGATGTACAGACGGCACTCACCAAAGAAAAAATGCAGATAGTCAAAACATATATGAAAGGGTAGGCAATCACAGCTTCACCCGAAACCGAAGAGGTGAAGTAAAACAGCCCGTCAGAGCAGCAAAGGAGAAAAGAAGATCTCAGGGAGGGTGTAGTTGAAGGAACATTCTGAGACCTTTTCAGAGAAAGTTTAATTTGTACTCACCTTTGGCGGATTTGGCAGTCTGTATCCACATTCAGCTGTATACACCCTTTGACACAGCAACACAACTCCTGGGACTATACCCTAAGGGAGATCACTGGACAGGAAAAACAAAAAAACAAAAAACAGAAAATAAAATAGTTAAATATATATAAATGTTTTATATATATATATATGGCAAATATATATGTATTTGTTGCTTTGTGGTTTATAATAACAAGAAATTGGAATTACCAGTACTTTATTTCTTTTTTATTTTAAAGATTTTATTTATTTATTCGACAGAGATAGAGACAGCCAGCGAGAGAGGGAACACAAGCAGGGGAGTGGGAGAGGAAGAAGCAGGCTCATAGCAGAGGAGCCTGATGTGGGGCTCGATCCCACAATGCTGGGATCACGCCCTGAGCCGACGGCAGACGCTTAACCGCTGTGCCACCCAGGCGCCCCACCAGTACTTTATTTCTTAACTATACTTCAGTACATATATATGTGGCAATATTATGCTATCTTTAAAAAGGGTGGTTTATGTCGATTTTTACTCATCATGTATATTTATTGATAGGTAAGATCTTCAAGATATTTTTATGAATGAAACAGCCAGTTAAACAGAATATATCATACATATATGTAAATATAAGAAGGGGTCTAGAAGAGTATTCTCCAAAAGTTTAATTATAGTTGAACCTGGGTAGTAGGATTTTTGCTTTTTTGTTTTTTCCTTCATGTGTTACTGATATTTTTTGCATTTGCCATGTATTATGTTGATAAATGGAAAAACAAATACATTTATATAACACACACACACACACGAAAGCCAACAAACTAGCTTCCAAACTTGCTTATATTTCGTATAAGGGCGTGACTTTTTAAATGCGCCCATCCTATTTGTCTGTGTGTGGAAGTGTAGAGGATACCTCAGTGGTGTGGTGTTCATTACCCATAGTGACAGGCCGAGGGCTGTTCCCATCTCATGTTCCATTACAAGGGCCTTTCCTGTGGTATTAGCTGGAACCTGAGGAATGGTGGTAGGAGCTGTTGTCCCTTCAGTAGGGTTCTTTTCTTCCACCATCGTGTTTCCCCCTTTTGGAGGAATTTCAGGGAGGACCCCCGTTTTGATATTGAAGATGGAAAATGTATGAGATTCTAGATGTCCGTATTGTAAAACTGCACATCTTTTTATTTAGTTACATGAACAACATTTCATTTCATAAATTCTGGAAAAATAATTTTTAAAATTGAAATATAATTGACATATAACATTGTATTAGTTTAAGGTATACAACATAAATGATTCAATATTTGTATACATTGCAAAATGACCACCGCAGTAAGTCTGATAAACATCTATCACCATACATAGTAACGAAATATTTTTTCCCCTAACTACGAGAACTTTTAAGATCTACTTTCTTAGCAACATTCAAATATGCAAAACAGTATTATTAACTATAGTCACCACACTGTATATTATGTCTCCACGTTTTATTTATTTTACAACTGGAAGTTTGTATTTTTTGACCCCCCACCTATTTCACCTACCCTCCCCACCCCCACCCCCCACCCCTGGCAACCACCAATCTGTTCTCTTTATCTATGAGCTTGGTTTAGTTTTGTTTTGTTTTTGATTCCACATATAGGTGAGATCATACAGTATTTGTCTTTCTCTGCCTGACTTATTTCACTTACCGTAATGCTCTTAAGGTCCATCCATGTTACTGCAAATGACAAGATTTCATTCTTTTATTATGGCTAAATAATTTTCCATTGTATATATATACACAACATTTTCTGTATTCACCCATCCATCAGTGGACATTTAGGTTGTTGTTTTCCTACCTTGGCTATTGTAAATAATGCTGCAATGAACACGGGGTGCATATGTCTTTTCGAGTTAGTGTTTGTGTTTTCATGGGATAAATACCCAGAAGTAAAATTGCTGAATCATATGGTAGCTCTATTTTTATTTTTTTGAGGAACCTATGAACTATTTTCCATAGTGGCTGTAACAATTTACATTCCTACCAAGAGTGCAGAGGATTCCCTTTTCTCCACATCCTCGCCAACTCTTGCTATTTCTTATATTTTTTGATAATAACCATTCTGACAGGTGTGAGGTGGTTTTGATTTACATTTCCCTGATGATTAGTGATGTTGAACACCTTTTCATGTTCCTGTTGACCATCTGTATGTCTTTGGAAAAATACCTATTCAGATCCCCTGCCCATTTTTAAATTAGATTGGGGGTTTTTTTGCTGCTGGATTGTAGGAGTTCTTTATATATTTTGTATATTAACCCCTTAACAGATAAACGATTTGCAAATATTTTCTCCCATTCAGTAGGTTGCCTTTTCTTTTTTCTTTTTCCTTTCGTTTTGATAATTTCTTTTGTTGTGCAGAAGCTCTGTGGTTTGACATAGACCTGCTTGTTTATTTTTGCTTTTGTTGTGTTTGTCTTTGGTGTCAGTTTCAAAAAATCACTGCCAAAGCCAATGTCAAGGAGCTTACCACTTATATTTCCTTATGGGATTTGTATGGCTCAGGTCTTACATTTAAGTCTTTAATCTATTTGGGTTCATTCTGTGTGTGGTGCAAGATAGTGTTTATTCTTTTGCATGCGCCCATCCAGTTTTCCCAACACATTTATTGAAGAGACTGTCCTTTCCCCATTGTATATTCTTGGCTTCTTGATTGTAAATTAATTGACCATGTACATGTGGGTTTATTTCTGGGCTCTGTCTTCTGTTCCATTGATCTATGTGCCTGTTTTAGGCCAATACCATACTGTTTTGAATAAGACAGATATTTAATATAATTTGAAATCAGGGAATGTGAAACCTCCAACTTTGTTCTTCTTTCTTGAGATTGTGTTGGCTATTTGGGCTCAAAAAATAATTTTTGATCATTAGTTTCGGTTAGGATAAAAATTGAGTACACATTCCCAGACACTTCTTGGTTTTCTTTATTTTCTAATTTCTTTTACATTGAGAATATACTTGTAATCAGAAATTTTTTTAAAGCTTTGTGGAAAAGAGATAACATATTTTAAAAATGAATTGGGCGGAGATGATCATATACTTAGATTCTTCCTAAAAGACATGCTTAAATTAAAAGGATATAAGATATATTTTAGTTCGATTAGTTGTGCTGGCCCTGATTTTTACCAAGGATACATTATGTTCTGTGTCAAATGTTAAATAACCATAGAATTATGACAGCCAGAGGACTTTCCAATTGTAGTTTTATAGACATATTATTATTACAACCGGCTTTAAAAGAAAGAAAGAAATACAGAAAGCTTAAATGTAGATGTTACTCAGTGAGGGTGGAAGCCTAGGGGAGGGAGTGGGACTCTTCCTCCGGGAGGTTGCATGGCTGGTTATAGTCATGTCGCTGGCCAACTTTCTGCTTAGAAGGATGTCCCTGGCAGTTGGTCTAGGACAGTTATGGGTACTTGCTCTGTACTTTCTAAAGTCATCGGGAGGTAGTACAGGCTACCTTCTCCTTCTCCTTTAGTCTCTCTTCTTCAGCTCCTCCCTGGCTTTCCCTACCCACACATGCACAGATTCGCTTTCTGATATCACCTCTTCACAACCAAACCTGGTATTCCCTGCTTCATATAGTTTATTTGTTGACTTAATCTGCATCCGTCACACCAAAATGCAACTATGATGGAGGGAAAGGAACACTGGGCTAACCTCAGAGGCAGAAGCCTCTTCATCTACTCTGACCTCACTTCCCTGTCTGTACAATGGCCACCATAACACACTTTTTATATGGTTATAGTTAGGGAGATGAAATGGTGTATATTTATCTGTTAGGGTTAGATTTGGCTGCATTTGACAAAAAACCAATTATAGTAAAATAGTAGTTTTTAATAAAATAGAAGTTTATTTTACTATGAAATAGAAGTTCATTTATTTCCTTTGTACAAGTCTAGAGACAGGCTCTCCAGGGCTAGCATCGTACTTTGTGGTTATAGGAGCCGGTCTTTATCTCCTTTTTTGCTGCCATTCTTGGTGGGAGGCTTCTATCTCATTGCCCAGAATGACCACTTGAGTTCCAGCCATCACGTCCAAATTCCAGCTAGGAGGAAGGAGGTCAGTGGAAGAGGGGTGTGCCCCCTTTCTTTAAGGATCCTTCCACTAAGGATTGCTTACATAGTGTACAGAACCACATCAGATGGCCACGTACTCAGCTCAACAGCAGCATTTATCATGAAAGAAAGATGTGGGGGCAAATCAGCAGTCTTTGCCATGGTATATGAAAGACTTTTGTGACCTAGGAAATGCTTCAAGTACAAAACAAATTTATGTAAATCTCCATGAGGCAACCTCATATACATTCGCCCATTCGCCAAGTGTTTATTAACTACTTACTGGAGACGTGGCCCGAGGACCGGTGCCCCATACACTTCCTCATATATTTCTTAGTCAATTTATGTTGTCTCCAGAGAAAAGGGTTTGAGGAGTTCATGTAGTTGTGATTTCCCCCCACTCTGCCGAGCATGTGGAACCGAACATCACTAAGGTACTAACTATATCCCTTTCTTTGGGAGGAGGAAGGACGTGCCACGGGAGCACGTCGTACATGGCAGCCCTCTCTCTCAGCAGCATAGACTGCGTGTTTCTCCCTCCGGCTCGTAGAGGTCCTGGCTTTTGTCATCAGTGCTTCATGTCGATTTGCATCTTGTGTCCTCACTTACTTTGGATATATGCCCTTTTCCCTCTTTAAAGCACGTTTGCTGGCTCAGCTCGTCATCCTCTTGCCCTCTTCCTTTCACAGAGGGAACACTGTGTTTGAACAGGCATGTCTTTTATTTGGGAAGCAAAGATAGAAATAGATGGATAGGGATCGATCAGTGGGTGGGTGGCTGGATAGATGGATAAATATAGATAAGCCAGCAAACATGCATAACCTAATCGTCAGGCAGCAGTGTCCTTTACTGGCTCTTTCTCAGGGGGCCCCGGAATGTGCAGGACCCCTAAGAAAGTAGGATCTACAGTCAACAGGCTCAAGATACTCCATTTGGAAGGAATTCAGAGATGTCTAATATCCTTCATCCTAATCTTTCAGGGATTGATGGTAGTGGGTTTTCTTTTTTTTGATCTTGTTTTATTATGAAAATGTTCAAAGAGTCAGAAAACAGCCACAAAGCCACCACTGAGATGGAACAAACGTTAACACATCGCTGAATTTACTTAAAAAAACACAAAATGAAATTTTGTAGACGTAGAGATTTTCTCCCACAGAAATACATGATCCTTGTGTCATTCCTGTCTTGCATAAATCCCACCTTATCTGGGACACTGCCCCCAGTCTTTCTATGTAAAACCACCCCCTCCACCAGCCTCTAACCTCTTCTTGCTAGCCGTTTTCACTGCTTGACAGACATAGCGTATTTGTCTTCTGTCTGTCTCCCTCCACTGGCATGTCAGCTGGGCGAGAGCGGGATGTGGCTTTGACCCTGATGGTCACCTGCGTCTCCAGCGGGGCTGGCACAAGCAAGGAGCCAGTGAACAGAGCTGAAGCCTCTTTTAGGATTCCTGACCCATCACCTCCCTTCCTGCCTCTCTTCCCAGGAGGAGCCACTGGCGTGTGAAGTTTTATATAATCTTCCCCATCCTTGTCTTTATATAATCTAATTTCATTTACATCTACGTGTGTGCATTGTGTATACAACTCCAGAACAATAGAGGGTGTTGTGCATCTTTAAAAATATTACATATGCAAACTATTTATAGCCTCTGTCACTTGCTTTTTCTCACTCAACATTATGTGTTTGAGGTTTATCTGTGTGGCTGCACAAACATTTACTTCATATATTTCATATTCCTACAGTCTTCCTTTTAGGATTTTATCCCAGTGGGTCTATTTTTGTCCAGAGCCTTTTGTTTTTCAGTTGTTTTTAAAGATTTTATTTATTTATTTTAGAGAAAGAGAGAGAGAGTACCTGAGGGCAGAGAGGGAGGGAGAGGGACAAGCAGACTACATAGAGCATTGAGTCCGACCCAGGGCTGGATCCCACAACCCTGAGATCTTGACCCAAGCTGAAACCAAGAGTTGGTTGCCCAACTGACTGAGCCACCCACAAGCCCCTTGGCCAGAGCCTTTTAATATCAGGATATTGCCTTTCTTTTGTCAGGGACTCTCTGAGTTTGACCTGTGGTAACAATTGTACCAATTCTAGAAATGGGTTTGAAAATGGTTAATGTGGCAAATTTTGTTATATGTATTTTACTGTAATTAAAATATTTAAAAACTTACCAAATTGTATACTTGGGAAAAAAAATAAGTTAGAAGGGGAAGCAAGTAAGTGTGTTCGATAAGAATTGTACTCTTCGTAAAAATAAAATCACTGTAAATGGTATTTTTAGAGAGTGAATTTTACTTAGCGCCATTGTATAGGTTTACTTATAAAATTTTCTTTTTTCAAGGAATTATGATTTCGTTCTTGGTACTATTTTTTTTTTTTTGAGAGAGAGAGAGAGAGATGGGGAGGGGCAGAGGGAGAGGGAGAGAGAGAATCCCAAGGTGAGCGTGGAGCCAGGTGTAAAGCTTGATCTCATGACCCTGAGATGAAGACCTGAGCCGAAATCAAGAGTTGTATGCTTAAGCAACTGAACCACCCAGGCGCCCCTCAATCTTGGTACTTTAGAAAATAGATTTCCCTCAAAGAAGACATAGAGGTGGCCAACAGGTACATGAAAAGGTGCTCAACATCACTCATCATCAGGGGAATACAAATGAAAACAAGGAGTATCACCTCACACCTGTTAGAATGGCTAATATTAAAAAGACAAGTTGGTACAACCACTGTGGAAAACAGTATGGAGGCTCCTCAAAAAGTTAAATTCAGAACTACATTATGATCCAGCTATCCCACCTTTGGGCATATTTCCAAAAGAAATGAAATCATTATCTTGAAGAGATATCTGCATTCCTGTGTTCATAGCAGCATTATTAACAGGAGCCAAGATGTGGAAACAAACTAGGTGTCTGTGGATGGATGAATGGATAAAGAAAACATGATATACACACACACACACACACACACACACACACACGAATATTATTCAGCTAAATATCATTCGGTTAAAAAAGAGGGAAGTTCTGTCATTTGCAACAACATGGATGAACCTGCGGGATTTTATGCTAAATGAAAAAATAAATAGACTGAGAAAGACAAACTCTGCATGGCATCACTTATATGTGGAATCTAAAAATGAATGAATGAATGAATGAATGAATGAATGAATGAATGTAAATATGTGAGGTGATAGATGTGTTAAGTCCAGGCGGAAAATCTTTTCACAGTGTATGTAACTATCAAATCAGCATGTTGTACACTTAAAAATATCTTAACAATTTGTCAGTTCTATCTTAATAAGGCTGGGGGAAAAAAGAAAATAGAATTCCCTCAGATAAATCACATATTTCAATATATAGTCCCCCCATATTAGGAAAGCTTTAATGGCTTTTCTTTCAAGGAGGCAAAACTAGAGAACAAATATGTCAAGTTGCTTTACAGTAGTATTTAGAATTCTTGGTCTTCAACAAGATTCTAAAAGTCAAAGAAGTCTGTTTTTGCTATAACGTGACAATTTGACTCTAGACACAGGTACAGAATAACTTCAGTGCCTGGGTTTTCTTTAGTACACATGTAAGTATTCTCCTTCCGAGCTTCCTATTAAAAGAATACTTGTTAGAAGACAAGGTTTTATTTAAAAAGCATTTTGTAGATTTTGTAGATATAATTGAAAAAGTTAGGAAAGATCTTACCATCTGTAATTTTGAATAATGATTCAGTAGTCCTTGGCTAAATGTGAAATTGTTCTAGAAAGATCACATGATTGACCCTGTTTTGTATTTTGCTCATAAAAATCCATCAGGGCTGTGAATGAGTATCTTGTTTCTAGAGATGTAGTCAGACTTTAGTTAGTTATTTAGCAATTTCAAAATAGGTCTTGTTATGCATTTCCTAAATTTGGTCGGTAATTTCCTTGAGTGCCGTTAAACTTGAATATTTAAAGACAATATTTAATGCACAAGTTTTCTCTCTTCTTCTATTTAATCAGCAGACATTTACTGAGCACCTACCACATTCCTGGCATTGTGTGGGGGGCTGGACTATCAGAGGAATAGGACAGAGTTCCTGTCCTCCTGGGGTGTAGAATCAGGTGGTTGAGACAGATATTTAATCGAGCTGTCAAAGGAAATGATCAGTGCTACAATAGAAGTAAAAACGTTCTGTCACTGCACAGTCCCCTTGTGGCCAAGACTCTTAGTGCAATAGACTGACCAACCCTTGACAACAGTGTCAGGAAGTGCAGGGATAGGTGTCGGGGAGGGGATGGTGGGAGAACTTTTGAGCCCACCTACCATCTTTATCACAGTACCACGTAGAATAGTTTCACTGTCCTAAAAGTCCTCTATGCTTTGCCTATTCACCCCTTCCTCTCCTGTTTTATTGGATTTTACGTATAACCTAAGCAAGAAGAGTTTGCCTGAAGTAAAAAGCAGCTCCAACTTGACTATCACACCAGAGCCCCCCAAACACACTCCGAAATTACCGCTGACGTGTTAGCCCCTTTGGTCATCCATGCTTCTGTTTGAGAGCTGCTGTATTTAGCACAAATGCCCAACGTTGATGTCAGGATCTGTGGCATTAAATCCTGCATGTTAAACCAAGGAGTGGGGTGAATATGCTCATGGCCAAGTTTTTGGTCACCATCCTCCCTCCCTCCTTGACCACATTCGTCTTTACAGAAAAGTTGGAAGTCCCCAGACAGAACCACCTCTGTACTCCTGAGGGTTGGGGGTTTTCTGTGCTCCAGATGTCTGATTACAATACAAACAGACCTATTTGCTTTTAGGGAAGCAAATGTTTTCTGCATTCAACTGAGCTTGTAAAATTTCATTAAGAAGCTAATCATTAGCCCTGATTAAGTAAACACTGGATGTTTGGCATGAATATGTTAACTTCCTATTTCCAAGCTGGCTCAGCCTTCTCGAGATTACTAATTGTCAGCTGGGACCGATAATTTTTCAGTCACCTGTGCAGTTTTCCGCTCTATCATCACAGACAGTCCACTCCCCCATCCCCGTTCAACTGGGGAGGAAAACCAAGGCTCTCCTGAGCCCCAGCCATGAAACTGGTCCTCTACTGCGCATTAGAGGACTTTCTCTTGCAGTCTAAACAGTGAATCTCATTGCTGCCTGCTCCCATACAGGGCGAGAGACTAAATTCTGCGTCTTTTTCTAATTCACCTTGAGATTGCCACCATTTTCCATCCTTCCACATTTGCCTTTATAAACTTTTTTGGCTTTAACAAAGATCAGAGCTTTTCTTAGTGACATTACACATTCATATGTGTATGACTATGTGCTTAATATTAAGCATGTATTTTCAGACCTGGGAAAGAGCAAAAGATAAAGATGCACAAAGCTTAAAACAGTTGCTGACAGTGACTCAGACGTTATTAAAATTGTTACAGGTGTAACAAACTGGAGTGGTGGTAGAAAGGTTTTCTCTGGGGAAGAATACGTTAGACACTGTTTTTCCAAAGTGTGTTTCTCAGAGTTTCAAACAAATCTGGCAAGTGTTTAGAAGGGGAAAAAAGAGGTTTTTTGGCCAAATAAAATTGGGAAGTACTCTTCCTGCAAAATTCCTGGTGTTTTAGTGATTTACAGTGCATATTGACGTATTAAAGGCTGTGAGAATTTCTGCCATAAGGAAATTTGTTCAACTTTTTTTTAAAGATTTATTTATTTATTTGAGAGAGAGAGAGAGAGCATGCGGGGGGGAGGGGCAGAGGAAGAGGGAGAGGGAGGGAGAATCTCAAGCAGACTGTGCTAAGCCAGAGCTCAAGGCTGGGCTCAACATGGGGCTCAATCTCACGACCTCAAGATCACAGCCCAAGCCAGTATCAAGAGTCGGATGCCTAACCAACTACGTCACCCAGGCACCCCTATTTAACTTTCTTAAACAGTGTTTTGCAAAGTCATTTTGCTACAAATGCCTACTTTTTTCCCCTTAATTTTAATCGATCACCTGGAACTGACCATCAGAACCAGTGGAACACACTTGTACTTTGTTGTAGAATGAGAATCTCTGGAATAGTCTAGGCCAGTGGTTCTTGAACGTGAGTGGGCATCAGAATCCTGGAGGGCTTGTTAAAATACAGGTTGCTGGGTCTTACCCCTAGAGTGTCTGATTTGAAGAAGTCCAGGATGGGCTGAGACTCTGTATTTGTAGTAAGATCCCAGGTGATGCTGCTGCTGCTGGTCGGGCCCACACTTGGAGAACAGCTCATCTGTGGTCAAGCTGGAAGGAAAACAAAAGTTCTAGGGAGGGGCAGTGGTGCCACAGGGGTGCCACTAGACAGCGTGCAAGTTCGTGTGCTCCTGTAGTGTAGACCGACTGAGGCTGTACTATCCCAGGCACCGTTGCGAGCTGCTAGGGATGCATGAGTGGGGGGCGGACACAGGCCTGGTCTTTGTCTCCAGGTGCTTACCGGGTAGTGGAAAGGCAGGCAGGCACAGGACATGAGTCAGTGGGTCCAGATAAATTGGGAAGACCCCTGCGAAGGAAGCCACCAGTGTGCTTTGATCCTGAACAAGAGGTGGTCTAAAAAGATCTCTGGGAGGTGGCAGTGACATTGAAGCTGAGACAGGCCGTGAAAACCTGGGGGCCCTGAGACGATGAGGTTAATGTGTTAGCCAGGATAAAGACATGTGTGAAGGCCCTGATGGGGTGGGGGAGAGTGGCAAGTTACCGGAACAGAAAGAAGGCCAGTTAGCAAGAGAGAAAGTACAAGAAGGGGAGGTTGGAGAGGAGACAAGGAAGGGCCAGGTCAGCAGAGCTGAGTGATGGAACTTGGGTTTCATCCTAAGTGCAAAAGGCTCAGGTGAATATTTAAAATTGTGTCGTGTGAAGGAAGGGGTGTGAGGGGATGAGCAGACGCTGTGAGAGCAGCAGGAGGACGGTGGCTGGAGTCAGGGTAGAAATGGGGCTGCGGCTGTGGTCAGAGCCCCTGTGTACTCGTGGGCTCTAGGGGGCGCCACTCACATGCATTGCTTGTATCTACTAGAGGCGAAGAGACCTGGATGGCTTCCATATTATGGAGGTAGAATACAGGACTTGATGGTGGATTAGATGTGAGGCTCAACAAAGAGAGAGGTGCCAAGAATGACTCCTGGGCTCCTGGCTTGAGCAACAGAGAAGAGAAGAGGAAGAGCTGGAGGAGAAGGAGGAAGTGCCAGTTCATTTCAGAGAGGGGACAGAACAAAAGAGTTACTTTTCAGGAGACTTTGAAATGACCATGGCCACTGTTATTCTGCAAACAGTAAATGGCCTTTTGCTGGAACACAAAAGAAATGATGGGGTTTAAGAAACATTCTTATTAGAGAGTTGCCCTATATGTCACAAATCAATGGCTGCCTGGTTGCCCTGAATTAGAAAACAAATAAGGCCATTTAACACGAAACATAATGTTGTCTTTCTCTAATAATTCAGAGAGCACTTCAGAATCTCACAGAGACCGTTAGTGTTGTTGTGTAACAAACCACACCACAATTTACTGTGGAAACAGCCATTTTATTATGCTCATGGCTTTTGTGGGTTAGGAATTAAGACAGGGCCTAGCAGGATAGGTCTCCTGTGTTCCATGATGTCTGGGCTCAGCTGGAAAAACTTGTCCGCTGGGGGGACTTGACAGATGGGGGCTGGAGTCATCTGGAGATGTCTTCACTCCCATGTCTGGCAGGTGATGCTGGCTGTCAGCCTGGGCACCTACACGTGGCCTCTCCATGGGGTGCAGTCCCGTCTCACAGCAGGGTGCTGACAGGGCGGTTAACTTCTGACGTGGCAGCTCAGGGCTCCAAAGGCGAGTCATCGCTGCAAAGATCTTGAATCTCTAAATTATACAGGACAGGTAGCTGAATCCATGTGCTGCTTAATAGAATGCTAGATCAGAAAGGGATTGCTGTGTTCAGCATGCTGCCTCGGGGATAATCTGACCCGGGGAAGAGGAGTCTGGTAAAAGGGAAATGCAGGATGTTTTGCATTAAGCCAGATGACAAGGATATTCTTACTTTGGCTGTAAGCCAGTCATGTGGTAAACAAGTATTTTTCCATCCTCTTCCACTTGCCCAGCCCTGAGAGGTGAAGCAACCAAGCAGCGTTCATGCTTACTGGATAATAAAAGGATGTTTATAAACTAGGACCTATAAGAACAGGTTTGAGTGATTATAACATTACATGGACACAGATTTCCCAAGACGTCTACTCTTAGGTCCATTTTGACGGGCTTCATCCATCAGCTAGCAAAGCACAGTGCCACAAAGTTTGGAAATTATTCTGGATTCGGGTCTTGGGTAGCCTCCGGTAACTGTAACACACCAATCTAAGTTAGATGCTCTAACCCTAAGAGAAGATCCCGATCGAAGGCAGCAGATTCCAAAAAGGGAAGTAAAGGCATCCCAGGAAGTGTACAAGATAATTCATGGGGGGCAGGAGAATACCTATTACTTTCTTTTTATTTTTTTTTAAATGCTGAGTGTTAAACCTGAGCTCTAGACTTGAGTTGAGATCAAGAGTCAGACGCTGAACTGACTGAGCTACCCAGGTGCCGTTGAATACCTGCTTCTATCTCTTAAAAAATCTTCAATATATATTTTTATGCTTATCTTATAGAATATTAAATATAGTAATATAGTAGTGAGTTTACAAAATTTATGAATGACCAGTTAAATAAGTAATTTTGTGCTCAAAATTTGGTTTTTTCATTGATGGGGCATTTAACCTTTTAGCTAATAGTATTGAAACTTTATTATGAATACAAATCACCTGGAGAAACTTGATTTTTCTCTGCTCAGTGCAAGAGTGATTAGAATTTGGGGAATTGATACATACTATCTAAGCTCACAGGAGACTGATTTATAAACCAAAATGCCAAATTTATCATTTTCTTGAAAACCGGACTTATCATTTATACATGTTAGACCTTTTTCTTGGACAAAGCAATTTCTCCGAGAATATTAAATATCAGACAAAAGGCTCGATGAACCTTAAAGTAGAAAGAAAATTTGGGGTTCCTAAAAGCTGTTTGCAAGAACCCAATGCAGCATAGTAGTGGGTTATTCTTGGGATAGAATAGTGGCTGACCGTGTGAATACTGGTTCTGTGTTCCAGCTGGGACTGTGCTGCCTACCAGCTGCTGTGTGACCTGGGGCTAAGTAAGGAACCTCTCTGTGCCTCTTTCTCCATCTGTAATAGTTCCTGCTCACTTTGAGCATCACCCACGGCAAATGCTTAGATCAGGGCCTGGCACAGGCTAAGAACCAATCAATGTTGGTGATTCTTCTCTGTTCTAAGCACGTTTCTTTCTAAAGAATTTCATTTTTGTCTAGAATCAGCAACTCCTGGAGGCATAGTCTTATCACTTAACAACCTCTTCTCACTATTCCTCAATTTCGTTTGGTGCCTTTGTTATGTCAGTATCTGAATCCCTTATGGTACCGGGATTCTTTTTGTATCCCCAGAACCTATCATGATGCCTAGCTCTGAAACACTGCCCTTAACAGTTCATGGCTTTACATGTGGCTCACAGCAGGTCTTTGGATTGCAGTTCATTTGGTCCAAATGGTATTGCTTTTGGCCAAAGTCATGAGCAGACTTAGAAAGAAAAGTATAGATCCCAGTCGCCAACTCAAAAGCTTCGGAGTCGAGCAGGTGGTTCAGGTGTGTGAAGAGGGCGCTGGTGGGGGAAGGGGAGAGCGGTGCTGACCTAGAGCATTTGTGCCCCAATAAAGACATCCAGATTTAGATTTTATAAACTTCTGTTAAGGCCAAGCAAGATCTCTGAGCAGATTTGGGGTCCAGTTTTTGAGCTCTGATATAGATTAAAATAGGTCTAGATAAAAACGTACAAATGTTCTACTGCAGTATGAATTTAAGGGCTAGAACAGTGTCATTTCTCTTTGTGTGAAACATCTCTCTCCAGGCCCATTGTAAAAATTAGTAGAAAGTCCTTCTCATTTCATAAAATGCATCAAATCATTTACATAATCAATATGTTAAGCACAGTATCGAAAATAAGTCCAAGTTTAAATGCTGCTGCATATAAATAAGGGCTCATAGTTCCTACTAAACGTTTCTCTCACTGGGCAAGTTTTAGGGTGAATGTTTCCTGATGCCCGCACCTTCTCTTATCAGTAATGCTTTTGCAGATTGTATTTAAAGGTGAGTTACTCCCAGGAAAACTCAAACATTTGGCTTATCTGTCCATTGTCTTTTAGACACAGAACAGCATTTTCTGAACTTCTCTAGAGTTCAGGGGCTCTTCGTACCAATCTCTCTTCCTAGCTGCTCACAGGTGCTTGCCCACAGGAAATGAGACGTATCTTGTGACCCAGTCACGGTGGTTGGGGCTCACTCCACCTTTCCATCACCCTAGTAATTACAAGCAACTGTGGCAGCAATTAGAATTTGTTCACCAAAGATGAAAGGCTGTCTGGTCAGCTCTTCTGGCAGGTGTCATTTCCCACAATGTCGAGCATATTTTGATTTTGTTCCTTTGATCTTATGCATCTCTCGTCATAGGACCTGCTAGAGGGATGTTTATGTGGCCCTTGGACATATTTTCTCTCCTCCCATTTGGATAATGCCATCTTGATTACCCTGGAATTTAGTTGAGAATGGGCTGGACACCTAAGCCTGTCTTCTCTCCCTCCTTCCGTCAGCCAGCCAGAAGGGGCATGTTGGAGAAGGAGGGAAAACATGGATTAAATAATACTGTGCCATGTTCGTTGATTGGTCACCCTCTACTGGGAACTGCGCTAAGGGCTTTATTAGCAGCTTTTCGTTCCATCTCGCATTCTGTTCTCATTCCCACTTTACAGGCAAAGAAATGGAGATGCAGAGGAGGGCCCAGTGACTTGCCCGAGGTCATATAGCTCTAGGTGGCAGGGTCAGTCCTTGAACAGGGTCCTTCTACCTGTAGAACCCACCAGGTTGTACTGGACCGTCCTCAGAGGCGGATAAAATCCAAGGCAGAATCAACTAAGTGTAAACAAGCCTGGGGACCACAGAGGAAGGGACGACTACTTCGGAGACCTATTGCTGGGAAAGCATTGCCAGGAGGGCCTGGGGCAGGTTGAGGGCTAAACGAGTAAGCCATCTTAGGCGTGGAGAAAATGAGGGGGAAGCAGGCCGACTGAGCAGAGTCTGGGGCCAGGAAAGCCAGTGCTCTGGGGCAGGGGTGGGGGCGAGAGACATGGCGGTAGGCGAGGGCTGCAGGGAGGAGAGCAGTGGGAGGTGCGAGAATTCCCTCGCATAGAAAGTGGACCGTGTGTGTAGATGGAGGAATATGGGCTTCATCATGGCACTTGCTCAGTGTGGAGGCAAAGGCTGCCCTTCTTCCACAGAGAGACAGTGCTGTGGGGAAGGGCTCTCCTGAGGGCTGCTCTTCAGCTGGGGGAAGTGCATGACCCGCCTGACCCTGCAGTGTGGCCCAAGAGAACAGAGGAAAAAGGCTTCCTGTGGCAGGCGCTTCTGGGAACTCCAGGAACACACAGCTGCGCTTCCCTCCCTTCCACTTCAGCCGTGTCTTCCCCACACTCTTGACCTTGTGCTGCCAGAGAAGGTCCTGCTACCCAGATACAGGGCAGACTCCAGGGACCTGAGGAATGTATTGAGCCCCCACTCAAGCAGGTTGAACGACACAAGTCATTTCTCACCCTCTGAATAAAATTTCTCTACAAACTCTGGTCCTAGACGAGTGACATGGCTGGTCTGGGATGTGGGTCTCCCAGCACAACTCAGCCTCTGGAAAGTTCATCCTTCTGGGGAATTCTTAAGAATGTAAAAGAGTTAGGTACCCTCTGTGACCCTGCTTCCTTTTCTTGTCCTTTATAAAACATTTTGGTGGAGCCCCTCCCCCCACTGTACTCTTGTCAACCCTCTCCTTGCAAGAAATCGTGTTAGTGTCTCCATTCCCAGCACCCTTCCCCAGCACTGGGCCTGCACTGGCCTGTTAATAAAGCTACCCACCCACGCCTTCTACTTTCTATGACTGTTCCAACATCCAGATTTCCCATGCCTGGAACCAAGCGAGCAGTTTGATTTTAATAGGAGCCTCTAATCATTTCATACACAGGTTTGGGCTAGCCAGAGACAAGGAAATAAATGTTTCAAATTTAAAAAAAAAATTCAGTGTATTCTCCCCTATTTCCACAAGTCACTAGGTTTCCAGGAACTAGTATTTGTGACCCGGCCATGGACATTAATGTCTTATTGTAAGTGAGGTCTCACAGAAACTAGAACGCTAAAGCCCCCCATTAGAGGGGGCACAGGTGATCTGAACTGATAAGGAATGTTAGCTGAGCCTCGTAGCTGCTTCTTACCAAGTTCTTAGCAAGCCTTCCTACATACTGGGTAAGGTGCAAGACTGAGGCCCCAGTTGAGAACAACAGAATTGATAGGAAGTCTGAAGAGCTGAAGGTTCTGGGATGGTCAAACAGCTTAAAAAATTTTTTTTTTATTATTGAAGTATAATTGATAAACCATGTTACATTGGCTTCAGGTGAACAACATAGTGGTTCAACAATTCTATACATTACACGGTGCTCCCCACGGTAAGTGTAGCTGCCATCTGTCACCATACAACATTATTACAATATTATTGACTATATTCCCTGTGCTGTACTTTTCATCACAAACAGCTTTGAAACAAGGCCAAGTCCTAGCTGTAATGGACTGAGAGGGGTTTCTATCTTAAGTCAAGGTTAGAGGTGAACGAGAGCCACACACACAACCATGACACCAACCCACCCAGATTCTTTGCATCCCTAACCCCTGTGGTGACCCAGGGCCAAAAGGCAACCATCTCTGTCTCACCACAGAAACCTTCAGGCCATCTTCATCTGACCTTTTCTTATTGGGCTATAGGTCTTGATAAAGAAACTAAGATAAATCAAGACATCACTCCTTTTTATTCCTTCAAGACACATATATCTAGCCCCTACTGAATGCCTGATATAGTGCTAGGTTGATACAGAGATGGATAAGACTATCTCTTCCATGAGCCCATGGCCTGGTTAGTGGGAGGCAGGGGAAAACAAGGGTAGACAATTAGATGTGACGGTGCCATGATAGAGACTGTAGAGAAGAGGAGGGGTGTGGGGTAGAGAATTAGACAAGGTTTCAGAGGAATGGACACTTGAGCTGACACTTGAGTGAAGTGACACTCTTCCCGGTGACTCCCAAACCCTAAATCAGTGGCTCCCTGTTTTGTGACTTTAAAATAAAATGTTCTTAATTACACTTGAATTTTAAAAAATCAATTCACTAATTTAAAAAAAAATCCTTATGTCAAATGTCCCTGCTTCTTCTCAAGAGGGAACTGTTTGGTGTTGAGTGTCTCAAAGCACCACGCTTCCACATTTGCATCTATCTGGAACTTGCCTTTTGGCCCTGGGTCACCACAGTCGGCAGTCTCGGCTTTTGCTGAGGAGAAGGCAGAGGAAGCTCATCAGGGCCACAGCAGCAGGTCATACAGATTCTTAGACATAAATGGTGTGTAACAAGTAGGCCGGTGGTCATAGAGCTCTATGTTTTCTCCAGTGGTATTCAGGGAGTGGAAGCCTAAACATCTTGCCACATTTAGAATGGGGAGAGAACATGTCAGGCCAGTAATGCTTAAAACCCAAGCATATCTTCTTAAGGGTGAATTGGGGAGTGATCTAAGATTAGCATTGATTTAAGGATTATAGGGAGGAAAATATCACATACCAGAACATACTGTGGGCTAAGCCATTTAGCCCGGTGGATCACTAATGGTGATGGGATCCTCTGGGGGATTACAATGCTGAGCATGAAGCATATCAATGATTATGGGACTAGTAGATAGGAGGTGGGTGATGGAGGAGTAGTCCTTCCAGGTCATGAGATCATGGCAGTGTGTGAGCTGCCAAGTTTCTCTGTCTACAGGAAATAGAAGGCTGACGTGCTAGTGAGATATGCCTGGGTCTAGTCCATCTTGAGGTCAGATTGCCCAGAGAGGGACACAAAGACCTCAAGTCTAGAGCATCCAAGAAGTAATGCCCAGGACCCTCATCTGATTAAACTCCATGTCTTTTGTACTCTAGTCATTATTTTATAATTCAATGGGAAAAAAAATCAATTTGTCACAATTTAATGTTTAGACCATGTTCCGAAATACATATGGTATGCAAAGCAAGATACATTTAATTTGAAATCACTCCCTCCCATGAATACATAAGTTCAATAGAGAAAAGATGATAATTACAAGCAAGCAAATCGTCCAAATGTATATTAGTGTTTAATCCATCAATGGAATGCCATATCCCTGTGTCTTCTCTGGTGTTGACTACATGGGTATTTGAAGTCTTCTAAAAGAAGATCGTATTCTTGTCTTCTCTATGCTGTCAGAAGCCAGGTTGTTGAGTGAGGATCCTAAGGGGGTCTTAACCCACGTGAAAAAGTACTAGTTAGCTGGGAAATACAATGATTTAAAGTTGGTTTGGGGAAAAATATCCCTTCAGCACAAGTTTATGAAGGCCAAGTGCCTCCCCAGTCATCATTTTCTCTGATGGTTGTTCTCAAGTGGGGTATGTTTATTTGGGATTGCCTGGATATGGAGACGTACATCTCCCATATCCCTTGTCTTCAAGAAGCACTGTTACGTAATCTTCTCCAAGTTCTGGGACCACTACTATCAGTCTCTAACTAAGGGGCTTAAGACGCCTGCCATTTTGCAATCTACCCTCACTAAGCAGAATGTTCTGTATGGAATCTTTACTGTGTGCTTGGCTTTCTATCTCATTGTCTCAGTTTGGAAAGGGCATAGATAAATGCTTCCTTGCTTATTGATGTTGAAGGTGGCCCCCAGGTTATCTACCTGAAGACCTTTAATGAGTCTGTGGTTGCTTTCTAGTAATACAAGGAGAACTTGTATTGATAGCATAGGTATCTTAGGTGGCAAAACTTTCTTATGAAGTGTCAGAAAGGTTTGGTCAGAGTGTTTTAGCTTAGGGATACCTGGTTCAAAGGGTTTCAGCTTTGGAGGAGGGAAGAAAGGGCATAGAATCCAAACCCCCAGGGCAGCTCCCATTTGTCCAGCTTGCAACCAGATCTGACTCTGCTGAACTACCAGGAACGCATGAGGAAGGAGGCCTTCAGGGCAGCAGGGATATTTTCTGAGCAAGGATTTAGTGCTGCTGATGTGTGGATCTTTTGGGTGGTTGTATGAGAGGAAAAGACTCCACTGTGAGTTCTGTGAGATAAATGATGAATCCTGCAAGACCCAGCTCTGGAATCTGGGAGAGGCTTTGTTGACCTTTGGTTGAGGTTGGACAGGATACAGTGGCCAAGCCTTTGCTTCAGGCAGGAGAGGAGGCAGGCAGAACACTGCTATTGGCCAGCTTTGAGTAGGCAACCTCCACCCTTCTACTGGTAAACAAATATCATTTCTTGACAATAAAATTGTTTCTCCCGAAATGGTTCTGAATCTCCTTCTTGTTTTGTCTAAGTCCCGAGAGGAATGAAGTAACCAGGATAAGCTTCAAAGATGTCAGTAAATACTGATGATAATAGGATGGCTAACATTTATCAGATATGCACTTCGTGCCTCCAAGAGAGGCGATCCTATTTTCATTTTACAGAAAAGGAAGATGAGTCTCAGAGGTTGCTTTGTTTGCCCAACGTCTCGCAGCTCGTAAGTTGTGGAGGAGGGGTTCGAAGTTAGGTCACTCTGACTCCAGAGTCTACACCTTTTGGCCACAGGAAGCTGCCTCTAATGAAAGAGTGTGTGTGTGTGTGTGTGTGTGTGTGTGTGTGTGTGTCCCTATCCTGTAGCACACTTGACAGAAACAACCATAGTAGAACCAAAGGCCTCCAAAGACTGTGAGTAGGGTGGAAATAGGTTTTTCCTTGGAGAGGAATGTTATTGATTAGTAGGGCTTTATATTGTGTATTGTGAGAGAATACAAATGACTCTGGGCACGTCATTTAACTCTCAGAATCAGCCTTGATTCCTGTCCTATAGAATGGGGTACCAATACCTACTTGATTAATGTCCCTGGGTTTTCTTGTGAAATAGATGACTTGTAGGACAGCACTCTGGCAACTCTATGGAGCATTATGCAAATTATAATTTTCCCATGTTTAGTCACAGACATAATGTTTTGTCATTTGCAAAGACGATATTAAAGATATTAAAACCTACTACAAGATAATGAAGGCTTTGGACGATAAATAATGTCCAGTGCCTTAAATTTATAGGTAATTAGTTAAAACTAGCTCTTGTTAGAGCAGACAGGGTTTTTTTCTTTACATAGGAAAGCCTTTTCTTCTTTACAAAAGGAATTGTGTTTTGTTGTTTGTGAACTGCATTATGTACAAGTCTTGAAATACAGGCAAAGAAGCAAGAAAGTGAAGAACACCCTAAAACTATTCACCCAGAGGTAATTATTGTAGCCATCTGGGTACACTGAGCCGACCTGATATGTCCAGATAACTGCGTTGGTGATTTTTATTATCAGTATTACATATAAACTCTGTTTCTAAAATATCCACCTGGAGGCTGAAAAAAACCTTGTAATCATTTCAGTTAGGATGATTTTCTATGAGTGCAGAAACTATTTTTATAGGCTTTTCCTTTTACTTCTCCTCCCCCCACCCAAATGCGTATGAGACAGAGAGAAACAGACCCAATCACTAAGTTATTGTTGTTTCCAGAGTAGATGCCTTTGAGCATTGTCTCCTTTCATACCACCCTCTTTCTTTCTCTCTCTGACATTTTCTAACACTGTGCTGTGTGTGTTTCTGCTCTTTGCCAACTGATGTGATTAATCTAATGTAAGTTTACTGTAGTGAAGAGCCCATCACCCATAATCAAGAGAGTAGGATTCTTTGAGGCTAGGACTGAGCATGGTGCCTGGCACATAGAAGGCCCTAGTAAATATTTTGTCATTTGTATGAAAGAAGTGTTCCCCCACTGCCATGTGACCTTGGGCCAATCAGTTAAACTCTCTGGATGTCTCTAATAGTTTCCAGTTATAATATTTTATAATTCTAGGCTTCCTTTCCTGAGATTTTGATTCTGATACTGTGGCTCATTTACCTGATGCAAAATTTTCACCCTTACTAGCCCTTTATAGGTGTGAAAAGCTAACAGCTGCTTTCTCTTTACTCGTTCATCGGACAATTTTCTAATTATTTTCTTAGTTATCTGCCTTTCGTCTTTTTTTTTTTTTAAAGATTTTATTTATTTATTTGACAGAGATAGAGACAGCCAGCGAGAGAGGGAAACACAAGCAGGGGGAGTGGGAGAGGAAGAAGCAGGCTCATAGCAGAAGAGCCTGATGTGGGGCTCGATCCCACAACGCCGGGACCACGCCCTGAGCCGAAGGCAGACGCTTAACCGCTGTGCCACCCAGGCGCCCCTATCTGCCTTTCGTCTTAAGCACCTATGTTTTGCTGAATAAGTTGGTTGATGAAGTAATTAGAAGAGGCAGTGAGCCTAAGGTGGGGGCCTTAACCGAAACTAGACTTCTTGCCTCATTGCTTAGCTCATTGGAACCAAAAGCAGTTCTAATCTATGAGTTTCCTTAAATACCCTTAGCAGTAAAACATTCCCACATGTGTAAGAATTATGGTTTCTTCATAAAAAACTATTTAACAAATGCATTAAATTGAAAGACACTGCTTCTTAATATGCTTGGGATGCTGCACAGAACAGCTGTGAACTTTATTAGCGTTCAGGATGCAAGGGGCAGTGGTGCTCTGAGGACCTGCCTTGGTTTTCATCAGACACTCCTCAGAATGTCTTTACAGTGCCTTGATGTCTATTACTGTTTCACTGGCAACAAAGTGCAAGCATCTTGGCCAGTTTTCCATTCTGTAGGACTAGAGGACTAGAATCTTTCTCCATGTTCTGTTTCTACTCTCAAGTTGTGTTCCTGGCCAAATGATATCAAGGCAACAGAACAAATAATTGGCACTTCACCTACTTTCCCAGGCTGAAATTGATCTAAAAGGGCTTCTGTCATTTGGGAATCTCTGGGTACTGTGGTAAGATCCCCAGAGTCCCCTGGTTATCTACTGCTGACATGCTGCAGTGTGCCACCAGGTAAGGCATAGACCATCTCCCTTCCCACGTGTACTTGATTTTCTGGACTTCTTTTCATTTCTTTCTTTCTTTCTTTTTTTTTTTTTTAAAGATTCTATTTATTTATTTGACAGAGATAGAGACAGCCAGCGAGAGAGGGAACACAAGCAGGGGGAGTGGGAGAGGAAGAAGCAGGCTCATAGCAGAGGAGCCTGATGTGGGGCTCGATCCCATAATGCTGGGATCGCGCCCTGAGCCGAAGGCAGATGCTTAACCGCTGTGCCACCCAGGCGCCCCCCCCCTTTTTTTAAAGATTTTATTTATTCATTTGAGAGAGAGAGAGAGAGAGACAGCCAGCGAGAGAGGAAACACAAGCAGGGGGAGTGGGAGAGGAAGAAGCAGGCTCCCAGCACAGGAGCCTGATGTGGGGCTCGATCCCAGAACGCCCGGGATCACGCCCTGAGCCGAAGACAGACGCTTAACGACTGTGCCACCCAGGCGCCCCTGGACTTATTTTCTATATCCTTACTTGATACACATTTTTTCAAAGGTTTTATTTAGGAAATATAAGTGCTCCAAGGGATTTTGAAGAGAACTCTTGTTTGTGTCAACTTTTCAAGCATATAGACTTTAATCCAAGACCCTATTCTTTTGCAAGGACTTCACCTTTATGTCTATACACAAGCAGGACATGAGTTGCCTCAAAAATTAAGACAGAATTGGTTGATTAGATTCTGCTATTTTCTCCTCTAACTGAATTTACCTTGTTGCCTACATGTATTTTTTTTAATCCATAAATATGCCCTTCTTTATGTTTCCAAGTAGCAGAACTTTTAAAAAGTTTTGTTTAAGCAATCTCCACATCCAATGTGGAATTCACAACCCCAAGATCGAAAGTTACCTGCTCTATTGACTGAGCCAGCCAGGTGCCCCGCGACAGAATGTTTTATTTGCCTGCGTATGTGTTTTCTGCTTTATTGAGGTATAATTGACATATAATATACTACACATACTTAAAGTGTACCATTTGCAGAGTTTTGGCATATTTACACCCATGAAAGCATTATCACAACCGAGATAATGAACATACCATTGCCCCCAAAAGTTTCTTTGTGCCCCTTTATAATCCTTAATCCCTACCCCTTTCAGTCTCTCCTCCAGCCTCCTTGGGCAACAACTGATCTGCTTTCAGTTTTTTTGCATTCTTTTTTGCTAGCTTCTTTCATTCAGCATAATTATTTGGATTCATCCACATTGTGACATAACAGCAATATTTCATTCCTTTTGATTGTTGAGTAGTGTTCCATTATATGGGCATACTGTAGTTTATTCATTCATCTGTTGATGGAAATTTGGATTGTTTCCTGTTTTTGGCTATCACTCATAAAACTGTTGTGAACATTTATGTGCAAATCTTTGTTTGGACATAGGCTTTCATTTCTCTAGGGTAAATTCCTAAGAATCTGGATCATATAGTAGTCTATGTTTGACTTTTTAAAAAATTGTCAAACTGTTTTCTGTAGTGGTTGTACCATTTTATGTTCCTACCAGCAATGTATGAATGTTCTAGTTTCTCTGCATTCTCTTCAACACTTGATGTCATCAGTCCTTTTAATTTTAGCCAATTTAATAACTATTTAATTTTAATTTGAACTTCCCAAATGATTAATGATATTGAGCATTATTTCATGCGCTTATTTGCTATCCGTATATCTTCCTTGGTGAAATATCTGTTCAAATCTTTTCCCTACTTTTTAAATGGATTGTTTGCTTTCATATTAGTGGATTTTGAAAGCTTTTTAGAAATCTTTTATCTACTATATGCTTTAAAAAATATTTTCTTCCACTCTGTGGCTTATCTTTTCATTCTCCTAACAGTTTGTTTCAAAGAGCAGAAGTTATTAATTTTGATGGAATACCATTTATCAGTTTGTTCTTTTATGGGTTATGTTTTGGTGTTATATCTAAGAAATGTGTGTCCAACCGCAGGTCATGAGGGATTTCTCCTGTGTTTCCTTCAGACATTTTATGAGTTTACATTTAGCTTTTTTTTTTAAATTTAACATTTAGTTTTGTGATCCATCTTGATTTAATTTTGTCTAGGGTGCAAGGTATGGATCAAAGTTCATTTTATTTGCATGTGGATATCTAATTGTTTCAATGTTATTTGTTGACAAAGCTATCCTTTCACTAGTGAATTGCCTTTTTATTATTTTTGAAAATCCTGTATGTTGTTCATATATGTGTCTTTGCACCAATACCCAATTGTCTTGATTACTGTAGCTTTATGATAAATCTTAAAATCAAGTAGTGCTTATTCTCCAACTCTATTCTTCTTGCCTGCTTGTGCTTTTACTTACGAGTATTTTGTCCTTACGTCTACAGTACTAGGTCAAGCGTGTTAATTATAATGAAAAATAACTTTCATTTACCAAGGCTTATTACTATTCAGAGAGGTAACAAGAGCATGAACAATGGAATCAGATCTGGTTCTGAATCCCAGTTCTACCATTACTAGCTGTGTGACTCTGGTCAATTTGCTTATCATCTCAAAATCGCAGGTTCCTCTACTGTAAAATGGGGATGATAATATGTACCTTACAGCAGTGTTTTAAGGATCGAATTAGAAAATATATAACCTCTGATATAATTTTTACTTAATATGCATTATTTTTAGCATAATAAAAATCCAGTATTTAGTTACCTAAGGAACATCTTTGGCATTCCATTTCTCTTATTTTATTTTCATTTGAAGTGACTTTTGAGTGATTCTTGTTTAGTTTTAAGAATTAGATATAATTTTGAGGTTTGGACTTATAACTTGAACATGTTTAGATACAGCAAAATGTACTAGTGTTTCTCATACATCCATGTTACATTCAAATGGATGGGTTAAAATATCAACAGAGTGATGATTGAATAAAGTTGTTTGATGCTGGAGGTATATAGGGACAGAGATTTGCTGTCACCTTTGAGTCATAGAAAATTCTAGCTAAGGAAAATCCAGCTCCGTAGGATAGTGCATGCATGGAAGATGAATAATGAATATAAATCTACATTTTTCTCTTATGGTAACTTGGGGTAGACATCGATCCATCTCTGCTGTGTCTAGGTGAAGGCATAACTTGAGTTTTCATTGGAAGTTGAATTAATATATTAAAAACCCTACACATCATAAGAGAAAGACTAAAACTGAGTAGAAGTGGATAAAAATGTGTATAGGTGATTCACAGTTGAAGAAGCCAAAACTTTACATAAACATATGAAAAGAGCCTTAATTTCACTTGTATGTAGTGAAATGCAAATGAGAGCAACAACGAAATATCATGTCAGGCACATCGTATGGGGAAAAAGTAATAAAGTTGATAACATCAAGTATTGGGAGGCATGTTGGGGAAAGGAACACATTTATGGCTAGGGAGTATAAATTGTAAGACTACTTTTGAAAGCTATTTGAAAATACCTAATAAAGTTGAGTATGTATATACACTGTGATCTAGCACTTCCTTTTCTTGGTACCTGCCCCAGAGAAACTTTCATCCATATGCACAGAGAGACATGTACAAAGATATGCATTGCAACATCGTTTGTAATAGTGAAGAATTGAAAATAGTCTGTCTCCTCTCTCCTTCTGTTTCTCTGTCTCTCTGCCTCTCTCTCTATCTCTCTCTCTTACACACACACACCCCTCAAGTTATTTTCTAAACCATTGCAAGTCATAGTACTCATGGCACTTTACCCCTAAAGCTATTTTTTAAAATAGAGTTCTGAAGCAAATATAGAAAAATGTCGGGGCTCCTGGGTAGCGCAGTCGTTAAGCGTCTGCCTTCGGCTCAGGGCGTGATCCCGGGGTTCTGGGATCGAGTCCCACATCGGGCTCCTCGGCTGTGAGCCTGCTTCTTCCTCTCCCTCTCCCCTGCTGTGTTCCCTCTCTCGCTGGCTGTCTCTCTGTCACATAAATAAATAAAATCTTTAAAAAAAAAAAAAGAAAAATGTCAACTTGTTTGGTTTTGCTGGTGGGAACACACAGATCTGTTATTTTCTGTCCCTCTCTGTATCCGTGAGATGTTAAAACTTGAAAGTAAACATGAAAATTTTAAAAAGAATCATGACATTTGTTTCTCTGCTTTCTTTTCCTCTTTACAAATGTCTTGTAATTCCTCACCTGAAGACAAGCATCTTTTCCATTGTGCATCTTGTTTGATTTAGATCTATCATACATCTTCGGCTCTTTTCTTCCCATGATTTGAAATAACTCCACGGTAACTATTTTGCGTTCAGAGTTGTTTTAGACATCTCCTGGCTGCTAGTGATCTCTGTTCATTATCGTATTAAGCTCGTTGCACCTCGTGAGCTTGCCTCTTTGCTGTTCGCAGGGGTTTGGATTAAGATTGGAACTTCACTTTTGCATTTCATGACGGCTTTGCAGGGCTTGTTTTCTTAACATTGCTTCACCTGCCTGTCTTGGTATGTAAGATATTTATATGTAGGGAGGGATATTTGTTTTAGTGTATGATAGATACTTAGAATGAAGATTAGGTCATGCACTCCTAGCTGAGAATTTCCAAAGCATATCATAAACAATTCTGAGTCTTCAGAACAGAGGCTTGGGGTGCCCCCTACACAGTATTTTTGGCTGCCACAATGGCCTCTCTGCCCATGTCAGGCTCACTTTATGTGTACATACTTCAAGTTCCCTATTTTCTTTCATCTGCCTCTTTGGTAAACAGACGACAGAAACTTCCTCTGCCTGATCTCTCTATGACATACTGCAAATTTAGCTCAGACGCCAGCTGGCTGTGTGTCTCTGGCTATTCATAGAAAGATAGGGTTTACCTTCCTTCCTTCTGGAGAAATCTGTGACTTTTCATGGGTTCGAATCTATTTTCAAAGGGCTATTTGGAATCAGAGCTACTAGGTAATGGGAAAAGTTCTTTTTTGTAATACTTGAATACTCTTTTAAAAAATACACTGATGAATCATTTCTCATGTGTGTTGGCCGTACCGTGCTTACTTTTGAATGATTTTCTCTTCTTGCATTCACGGGTGTTGTAAAGCCATGACCCCCATCCTCTGCTGGTTGTCACGAAGCATTTGCAGGAGTACCAGGTGGCAGGGAATGCAGACGGAGCAGAACACTTAGCTCAGCCACTACATCTGTCCGAGTGCCACTCTGGTCCTGGCCTGGTCCTCGATACTAATTTTGATCCAGAAACAATCCCTAAGTCAGCCCATAAGATATAGGCGGGGCTCTGAGACTGACCTGGAAGTCTGGCCCTGGGTGGCCAAAGTTTCAAGATAAGCTGGAGCCAATGGGGTTTCTAGGGAGCCCTGGGCAAGATGTGCTTATTTCCCAATTCAGAAGTGATATTTTCTTGTCAGTTTAGATTTCCTGCCCAGGACAGTTCAGATCTAGATGGGTTTCAGGACAGTATTCATGAAGACATTTGTCTCGTCGCTTTTGGTAATTTTCATAAATCATTTAACACCACAGATATCACTAATTGCCACTTCCCTGTTATTCTTTTTATTCGGATGCCCTAGATTTGGAAACTGGTAACTGGACTGTAAGTTTCTTTAGGGTGAGGACGGGATGTTTTTAATTTTGTATTCCTAACATCCACCACAATGTCTAGGGTGTAATTTCTTCTCAATAAAGGTCTATGTCTAGAACATACGGCTGAATAAATGGCTGTAAAACATATCCCAAGGTCACTGTCCTTTTTTCTCTTCTTCTGTCCTTCTTGTTTACTCTTCTTGTTTTCATCTCTTTTAGAACAAGCTCTTAGATGATTGCCAGCATCATGCACTGCTTTCTGAAACTCTTCCTGCACACTTCTTCCTCAAATTTTGTTCCTTTAAAAAAAATAAATCTTTTTTTTCTTCTTGGGCTTTGTCTTTCATATCTTAAATGATTTTAAACATTCTTCATGGGGCGCCTGAGTGGCACAGCGGTTAAGCGTCTGCCTTCGGCTCAGGGCGTGATCCCGGCGTTGTGGGATCGAGCCCCACATCAGGCTCCTCCACTATGAGCCTGCTTCTTCCTCTCCCACTCCCCCTGCTTGTGTTCCCTCTCTCGCTGGCTGTCTCTATCTCTGTCAAATAAATAAATAAAATATTTAAAAAAACATTCTTTGTATCTCTATCTGATGCTTCTGCTCTCTCGGGTTCTTTCTGGTTGTTACACCTGCTGACTCCTGCTTGCAGTTAATTGCTTCCACATGGGGCTTGTGGCTGGGGTTTGTGAGCTCCTTCTCTTCAGCGGTGGTTTAACTGTGGGTGTCCTAAGTTGCTTGTATTGAAGACACATCTCTTCAGACAGGTTTTGTTTCTTCTTCTCAACACCCTACGGACATCCTTGGCCTAGAACCAATTTTATGCCTATTTTTCAGCTTGAAAGTTTCTGGACTGTGCAGGTATTATGAATTCAAAACCCCACATGAGGACAGATTCTGGGAATGGAAATGCTCAGTGGGGACACATTTATTCCCCCATCGGGAATCTAGGCCAAGGCATTGCCTTTCCATCTACCTGTGAGAGTGTTTGGCTTTTTTGTCAACATCAATTCATTTCAAGAATCTTTCTTCAAGACCACTTCAAGGATTTTTCTCTATGTGAGGGTGTCAGTTCTAGTTCTTCACCTCATCTCCCATCCCTGAGTGCTGGGCAAATCATACAATCTCTCCAAATGCTCAGATTCCCTAGCTTTTCATTCTAAGAAATCATTACCTTTCAAATGATGATAATAAGACTTAACAACGAGGTTCTGAGAGATGTGTCTCCCCGGATAGGGATGTTACGAGACTCGACTAGTAGAAGAGATAAAAGGCATTTTGGAAAAAAAAAAAATTAAAGCACTCTGTAATTAGGTTTTGTTTCTTCTTCTAGATACCCTAGGGGTATCATTGGCCTAGAATGAATTTTTGGTAGTATTATTACTAGTATACTCTTTCCCACAGACTCTTTACCTTTTCCTTTTTTTTTTTTTAAGATTTTATTTATTTATTTGACAGAGAGAGAGACAGCCAGTGAGAGAGGGAACACAAGCAGGGGGAGTGGGAGAGGAAGAAGCAGGCTCCCAGCAGAGGAGCCTGATGTGGGGCTCGATCCCAGAACGCCCGGGATCACGCCCTGAGCCGAAGGCAGACGCTTAACAACTGAGCCACCCAGGCGCCCCTTTTCCTTCCTTCTTCTACATTACATCTCCTCGACCATTTGTCGAGTTTGTGGCCAAGTAGGGTGGCCTTCCACTTAGGCAGAGGATGAACTGCAACCTCCCGGCTGATTGGACCTTATTGAGGATGATGATTACTGTGGCTCTGTTATTTACCTCTCCACTCATGACTCTGCATATCACTCGGTTCCTTGCTAGAGTGTTGGTGTTGGTAACCCTTGGGCAGTAGTTATTATTTTAGTTAAGTGCATTGGTTTTTTAGTTGAGGTCTTAGTAGCACATGAAATTGTTTGTATAGTTCTGATACTTTGGAGAACCATGGAACTGCTGCCTGAATACAGACCTTTGTAGTTAGCTGTCTAAGGCATGCCACTGAAGGAGGGTATCAATGGGTATAGTTGTTCTGGAAGCTACAGCAAACCTTTAAATGCATGTCAAGAGGAACACTGGTAGTTACAATCAAGAATTTTTACTATATGAGCTCACATAACACACCCATTATATGTTATAAAAACTTCAGTTTGAACAAGCCATGTCATAAAAGGGGCCACAGAATCAGCAAAGCCAGTCTTATAATGACAGGCCAACCAGTTTTAGATATTGGGGTTTTCTTGGCTTTTTATTTGAAGCCAAGCTCTCAAACAAGAGCATTGACTTCGCTTCGGGTCAAATGAAGTCATAATTTGGGCTGGGTTAGTCCTTGTTTAAATCACTTAGGTAAGGTTTAATTTGTTGAACCAAACCCTGGAACCAGTTCAGTTGCCAGAACAACATATAATTATATAACTTTTTTCACAAGACTCAAGAGAAATGTTTCATAGATATAGTGGGGATTCAAAGAGAATATGAGGCTAAGATGGAAAGTGCTTGTAGAGATGGCAGTAGAAGAAATGGAAACAGAAAACATTTGTGAAAGTCTAGTATCCGTTCTTTGTATAGTTCTTTATGCCAATTAATACACTCGAAATATTTTTCAAGTTTTCAAATACTGAATCTCTATTTTCATGGAAAGTGTGACATACTTATAAGAGGGCTAATGATGGTTGTATATCTTTCAGAGTTTTCTATGGCATACCTTTACTTTATATGGAATACTTACACAACTGCCCTATTTCCACTTAGCTGTGATAATTGCCTGCCACATACATAGATGACATAAATTCCCAGCTAATTCAGACTTCTCTTTTTTATGCGCTTAAGAGTTAGTCCAACCCTTCATGAAACCTATTTACCAGACCTCCTAACAAATAGACTGATTTGAAGATAGGTTCTCGTCTTATCTTCTGTCTGCCATTTGTTTTAGATATTAATGAGTCACAAACTGCCTCAGCAGTCTGAAAGAGACTGAGAAAGAGCAGAGGGCCTGAACTGTCAGAAAACAGAATCGTGTCCTTGGGCAAATCTGAGGGTGGTTGGGTAGGTTGTATAATCAAGTGATAACAGGAACGATGATTAAAATCAACAACCACTTCACAAATCTTAAAACTAAAATGCATGCTAGATTTAGGAGAAATCTCAAAGACATAGCATATAAACTTTGGTTACCGTTGTGGAACAGTCGGTGGAAGTTTGTGCAAGGAGCCATGCACACAGACCAGTTCAGTTAGGCTGATTTATGCCGAGCATCTAGCTTGCTGCTCCTGTGGGGTAGATGGGAGTAAGCCCAGTTCTTTACCCTGTGAGTTCTTAGTCTTGGAGGGAAGATACCACACAGCTATCTATGCTCACGACAAAACAGCTTTGCCTGGAGCACTTGGTGTGCATGGGCCAAGCTTCATGCCTGCCTAGGGCTTTATTTACTGACATTATCTTGAATTCTCTCATCAGATATTCTAGTTCACAGATGGAGAAGCAATGTTTTTTCCCCTGCATTTTATCGTGTTAACAACACAATATGTTAAGTGCTTTGCCAAGGACTTAGACTGAAGACTGGTAGGCAAAAGTCCAGTCTTGGCTCTGCTATACACCTATGGGGTCTGGAGGAAATTTCTTAATTTTTTTGAGCCACAGTTTTCTCATCTGTAAAACAGAGATAGTAATATCTACCTCAGCTCTCAGCTTCAATGTCAATATTCTCAGAAAAGCCTTATTCCACCGTCCTAAGGAATCTTGTTCCCATCTCCCCGGTCACTGGATCCCATTACCCTGTTTTAGTTTTGGGATAGCCTTTATCACCATCTGAAATGATGTCATATGCCATTGGTTTCCATGACTACTGGCAGCCTCCCCACTTGAATGTAAATTTCGTGAGGGCAAGGACTGAACCCCAAATCTGGTTCCTGGCACATAGTAGGCATTCAGTAAGTGTTACATGAATGGGCAGTGAACTAGGCAACAGTTAATAGAGATAGAAAGGAGAAGGTGACTGTACTTAATGGTTAATGTCCTTGTGAACAATTCCATTATGTTCCTTTAGAAAGAAAACATCATTGCATGCTTTGAACACTGCTATTAAGGTAGGTAGAAGGGTTTGAGTTTTTGCTTTTGTTTTTGTTTTTTTTACCATAAGGAAGGTCTGAAAATAAATTTCATTTCGTCACCCATTGCATGGCAGTCCGTCCCTGACCTGAGCTGGGCTCCAACGAAAGGAGCAGGGAGACAAATACAACACACAGACACAGAACAGAATCTTTTCTACATGTGACTGTGGGAGATGCTGAGAGAAATGTGTACCCAGAGCTCACCTGAGTAGGTTTTAGCCTTCAGTTTCTCCCACAAGCATTAACCTCAGAGCGCGTGACATGTCTTACTTTGTCTACAGAAGGCACCTCCAGCCTCCACTGACTTGTTGTTTCTCTTTGCCATTGTTTCAGGATTCTGAGAAGCGAACCCCGCTTCACGTGGCTGCGTTTCTGGGAGATGCAGAGATCATCGAACTCCTGATTCTGTCAGGTAAATACCGGCTGTACTTAAAAGTCAGTTGCAAATAAAAATTTAAATGACCAAATCACTAGATCGACTATTACAATGAACCCAAACAGATTTCTTTATTGTGCTCATGGAAGTGAAGTTGATCAGCGATTTTATCAGTAGACAGCAATGCAAGAGGGTGTTCTTAATAAAAAATGACGTCTTTAGTAATACGTTTATATTGCCTTGAAAGTCTGATTTCTGACTAATCAGGCCCAGTATTATAGAAGAATTCAGTAGATTTTAATATCTTTTCATTTTTTTATTGTTAAAAAAATAAACAAAACTGATTCCTTAAAGCCTACATGAACAAATACCAATGTACGTAAATGTATTTACGTACATTTAAATGTATTTACGTACATTTACGTACATTTAAATTATGTGGCAAAACAATACTATGTTTTGTCTATGGATACATGACTATGACTATGACTATGACTATGACTATGTAATATGTGGCAAAACAATACTATGTTTTGTCTATGGATACATGACTATGACTATGACTATGTAATAAAACATGGAAGGAAAGGAAACATCAATTTCCAGGTAGTGGTTACGTCTGAGGAGGCTGGTTGTATGAGAGAAATTTTCAGGAAGGGTAAAAAAGAGACTATAACTCTGTAAAATATTTTATTTAAAAAAGATTGGAAGCAAATATGGCAAACGTAGTTTTGTGCTATTATTCTCTTAATTTTTTTTAATGTATTTTAAATATCTCATCGGATTTAGAAATGTCAATGCTTTCATTTTTGGAAACCTGTGTGCTTGGTACATCTCACCAAACTGGTTTCCAAAACTAATATATGCTTTCTCCCTTGAGTATTTGCTAGACAAATCCCTAGAACGAATCTGAGCGCACGCACGTGTCTTGGTGTGGATTGCAGACCAGCTGGCTTTTCCTCTCCTCCTTTTTGTTTAGGGAGATTAAAATCTGGAGGAAATACTTCTGCCCACAGACTATGCAAAAGGCCTATACTAAGGTTTTGCCTTTGTTTGCAGTAGTAAAGGGTGACTGTAGAATTCCAAAGTAAACTATGCAAAGGTAGGAGCTATGCATGTATTTACACAGATAGGAACACTATAGAAAAAAAAATTCGAGAATTGTGCTGTGATACACCGGGATGATTCACATTGCCCTTATTTTGTTGTGTTCATGTTCTGGAGATGGATTTTCCCAGGAAACAAGTATTCTGTGCCATACAACGCCTGTGCCCCGTGCTCGTGACAATTGCACAGAGCTGAAGTTAGATTTTGTGTTGCATTCCTATGCTTTCAGGAACAAGCCTTCCTTCTGACAGTTTTAAAGATGTTCCGGGGCTGTGTTCCAAACAAACATGTATTGTTTGGTGCTGGCCCAGACTATGGCTAAGAGCCAGTACGCACCTGGCCGGTGGCCCTGGCAGTGGAAATTTGGTCCATGGAAGATAGTAGGCACAATCGGTGGGGATGTAAAATAAAGAATTTTGTGGGATGACACCAAAGTGGTCCCAACCATCCAAATGTATTAAGACACATCTCAGAGTCTCAGAGGAATGCTTAGCTCATGAATGTGCAAATTCAAAACTTTGCCTTCAATGCCCAGCTTTGGTTTTGTTTGTTTGTTTTTCCATTTCTGAAGGAAGATTTAATCCTGCAGCATGAAGTTAACCATCTGTTTTCCTCAGGCATCTGTGGGCTGGTGACTTTTGAGTAATGTGGTTTCCCATCACCTTCATGTGAGATGGAGTCCACCAGCCTCTCTTACATGGAGTTCGTCCCGTAGAGCCTGGAGAAATTGTTCCATAGATCTGGATCGGCACCGCTGTTTGGTCTCGGAATTACTGAGCCGTTAGCCTCACTGCTATAATTTTGGATGGCACATGCTATGGAATTTGTCCTCCTCCTCATATCAAATTAGGAAGGCTTAGGGCATGGGAGAGCATTGGGAGAAGTGCTTTAGAAATTTTACTCAATTGTGGAAGCTTAGACAAACTCTTGGAATTCACATGGCTTTAATTTCCCTGAAAGGTCCTTTATTCAATTTGTATATTAAATTCCTAAAGAAATATCATCACAAGAGCATGATGATTTCATTTCTGAGCTTACATCTGGCAGCTGACCCTTCAGGGAATCCAACCAAACTGTTTTCCAATTTAATAATGAATGAGGTGCTAATGATTCCCATGTTGGACGAATAATTTGGCCTTGCCAGAATAGCCCATTACAGCTGTGTACTCCATTGTTGTATTAACTTACAGAGCGTGGTGTAACCCAAGCCCACTAAATTCCTACTGACTATCTCCTAGTAGCCAGGCAGATGGAACCCTGAATGCCTCAGAGTAGAAAGGGAGGAATTCAGGCTTTGAAACTTTCCTCTTTTTCTAACGGCTAGTTCAAATTCTGGCTTGATTTCCCCGCCCCTGCCTCTGGCTTCTGTTTGGGAACTAACCGAGCCAGGATTAAGGCGAAGAGAAGGTTAAGAGCTTGCTAAATCATTTGCTGGAGATGTATGAATGAGATCAGGTGAACCAATCCTGGCTGAGTTAAGAGACTAGGGTTGAGCTCCAAGAAGCAGAGCACATGGAACAATGAGCTCAGCGACAGTACCCTATATATAGAGAAACCTGGGGTGTACAGGGGTTCAACTGCTGGGCTGAAGGAAGGAAACTGGAAGTACCCACCTTTTTTTTTTTTTAAATTTTTTGCTGCTGCTTCTTTTTTTTTTTTAAATGTTTTTTTATTATATTATGTTAGTCACC
>NC_048219.1:162163743-162171741 GCF_002007445.2 Ailuropoda melanoleuca | reverse complement strand
GTATTGAGTTTGAGAAGTTCTTTGTAGATCTTGGATACCAGTCTTTTATCTGTAGTATCATTTGCAAATATCTTCTCCCATTCCGTGGGCTGCCTCTTAGTTTTTTTGACTGTTTCCTTGGCTGTGCAGAAGCTTTTTATCTTGATGAAGTCCCACAAGTTCATTTTATCTTTTGTTTCTCTTGCCTTTGGCGATGTGTCATGAAAAAGGTTGCTTTGGCCGATGTCAAAGAGGTTGCTGCCTATGTTCTTCTCTAGGATTTTGATGGATTCCTGTCTCACATCGAGGTCTTTCATCCATTTGGAGCTTATCTTTGTATGGTGTGAGAGAGTGGTCAAGTTTCATTCTTTTGCATGTAGCTGTCTAATTTTCCCAGCACCATTTATTGAAGAGACTGGAAGTACCCACCTTCTAACGTGCAAGTGTTTGTGAGGTGTAACTACTAATTAAAAATGGTATTTGTTAGAACATAGGCCACAAAACAAGTGGTATTCCTGTAAAATTATTTCCTGTGATTTGTCAAAAGGTGACTATCATTCTCAGTGCAAATTGTCAACAGAGCTGGTGGCAAGTCATTCTTTTGATTCTTTTATGCATAACAAATATTCATCCTTTGAGGTTGGATTTGATTTTTTTTTTTCGGTCTGGTGAAAGGGGGGATTTAAACCAAGTAATGCTGGTTTTGGTGCCCTCAGTGTGGTGTGATTATATAGTAATGAGACATTTTCTGGTGGGTGTGTAAACTAGTTCTAAAGGCAAGTCCAAAGGGAGTTTGAAAAATGTTTTAAGCAATTGCCACGTATGCTGAATTATCATACACTCTTCCAAGGTCGTTGCTTTGAAGGACAGTGCTCCTGGGCTGTAATAAGACTTGGTCTGTTTGTTTAAAAGCAAAATCAATAGCAAGCAGACCTCATTGTATCATAATCACATTTCATATGATCTTTCTTTCATATTTGTTTATTTCTACAATTAAAAGTCAAACTTTGGATAAACCAGACTTAAGACTCAGTCATTCTCTCTGGCCTGTAAGGTTTTTCAGTCACTTAGTCTACCTTTTTCCTTTGTTTTACTTCTTCCTAGATGACAAGGTTAAGAGAACAGAAATATTGCCTCTGGGAAAGAGACTTAGTTTCCTTTACTCTTGATCTCTATGAAAAAAAAAATCAAGTGGTAATAGGGATACGATGAAAGGATACTTCATTTATAATTAGAGTATATGCCTGACAACTTTGAGTTGGATCTTTGTTTCTGAAGAATCAGTTATAGCCTAGCACTTTTTTTTTTTTTTAATGTTTAGGCTTTAAAATGTCCTTGGGTAAAAAGCATTTGCCTTTAAATCATTAGACATGCAGACTCTGTGTCCTTCAGCACACAATGGCGCCTGACAGGCAGGTAAATAACATGAAGCTTCCTTTAGAAAAATCAGTTATAAATATTCAACTCAAAACCATCCGACGTCCCCCTCTGACATGTAAACAAGACTCTTGGACATGTTCGATGGAAGAGGATGAGGAAAGCCGGTGGCAGGGGATGACACTGATGAAATAGTCCTTGGTCCCCGTTCACATAACTCTGCTTTTGTCATAATAATTTTGTTGTTCAGGGAGAGGAGATTTTCCTGGCAGCTGCCTGTTTAACCTTCTGGAGCAGGATGTGTGGAGGGATGGAGACTGAAGGAAGCCACTTCCTAGATTTCTAATTATTTTTCAATTCCTTGAGTGACTGTGAAGCTGCATGGGAACAATGCTGGGGCGGCTGGTTTGTGACACGCCGGGCGTGTGTTTCTTTATGATACTTAGCAAGCTTGGCATCGTTTTTCTCCTTGAAAGAATTTTAATATTAAAAGCCACATTTGGATCTATATAAAACTGGAAGTTTTAAGAATATATGAATAATAATAGTAATAAGAATACAATGTAAATGTATAAATTATAAGAAAAAACAATAGAATAGAATAGATTTTATGTAATATAATATATATTATAACAATATAATGGAAAAATAGAGGAAATGGGCCAAGAATATGAACAAGCAGTTCTCAGAGAATGAATTGTAAATGGCCAGTAAACACACATTTTAGTAGATGCCCAATCTTACTTTAAACAGGAAAACTGAAAAATGTGATGCAATTTTCTCCCAATCAGATTTGCAATATTTTAAGTAACTGATAATATCAAGTATTGATGAAGATGTGAGAAACTAAGCAGTCTCATGCAGTAGCTCTCTTTGGAGGGTTGAGGCTAAGGATTAAAACCGAAAGTATGCATGACCCATGACACAGGAAGTCCATTGCTAATGATCTGTCCTTGACAAATACTTGCATGTTTGCATAAGGAATCATTTTATGGATGTTCATGGCAACATTGTTTGAATAAAGAAATATTGGAAACAAATGAAATACTCATCAATGGAGAGAATGTCTAAAAAATATAGTGCGTTTATATGTTGGGATATATGTGATAAAAAGAATGGACTCATACTGTAAATGTCAACAGAGATAGATATGAAAAATACATTGTTGGGTGGAACGATTCAGAGTGTCAATTCAGAAACAATTCAGAAATTCAGAATGCTATTGTGACAGGAGACAAGATTCAGAAGGTTATTACGACATGATATACTCTATGTAAAAGCATACTTACAAAATACTGTAGGTTTTTAAAAAATTATTGTGTAATGTTTTAAATACACAAAAAGAATATTGTACTGACCACTCAGCTTAATTCTCTCAGTTTTCCCTGGTACACAGATTGGCATGTGAAGGGATAAAAGAAACTGGAAGCTTATGTACCAGGCTCAGAGCAGTGGTTGTTTTGTTTTGTTTTTTCAGGAGGTGGGAAAAGTCCAGCCTTGAGGATGATACTCAAGAGGAATTTACCCACATCTGTAAATTCATTTTTAAAAAAAGAATGCATTTGGGCATTATTTGTATGATCTAAATATGAAATAAAATAGGACTTGCTTTTCATCGTGATAGGCAGATTTTCATAGCTGCTGTTCCAACTGGCTCAGTGGAAGAGACATTGAGGAATCTCTCTTTTAACCAGAAAGCATCCTTCAATGAGCAACTATTAATTTAGGTCTGCCCTGGCCTTAGACCTAACTTGGCACATTGTGCTCATGGCAGATGCCCCTGGTTTCTATCCCTGAGTCCCTGACTCTCATCTGCTAATAGTGAGCAAGCAATGATATAGTGCTTACCATGTGCCAGAAAGTGATCTCGGGGCTTTTGTGGTTCATCCTTCTTGACTGTTCGTGTTTCTACAAAAGTGGATTCATTCCATATGTAATATTTCAGTACTTGCTTTTTTTTCACCTAACAGTAGTTTGTGGACATCTCTCCACATTACTAAGAATTCTTACAAAGCCACCTCATATGGCTATATAGTAGTTTATTTAACCAACTCCTCTTTGTCTAACCCCAAAGTTTCTAGAATTTTACTTTTATGACTAACCTTTTATAATACATTCGTGAGGAGTAGTCTTAACATTAACCCATTGTTATTTCCTTTAGAAACATGTTATAGAGGGGCGCCTGGGTGGCGCAGCTGTTAAGCGTCTGCCTTCGGCTCAGGGCGTGATCCCAGCGTTATGGGATTGAGCCCCACATCAGGCTCCTCTGCTATGAGCCTGCTTTCTTCCTCTCCCACTCCCCCTGCTTGTGTTCCCTCTCTCACTGGCTGTCTCTATCTCTGTCGAATAAATAAATAAAATCTTTAAAAAAAATAAACATGTTATAGAGCATTGTAGTGCACACACACACAAAGACAGAAAGAGGTTGTGTGTAAGAGGGAGAGAGGGAGGGAGGGCGGGTGAAAAAGAGAGAGGGAGGAGGGAGGGAGAAGGTAGAGGGAGACTAAAGGTAGATTCCAGCACAAGGTGGCAAAAGCAGGTGGAGACAGGTCTGGGCAGGTACCACACACGTGCACTGCGCCCTCCTTGGTATCCTGGTGGTCTGCCTGGTGAGGGGCTACTGGGTTGAGATGCTTAGATTCAAAATGTGGTGACAAAACGGCATTTGGAGAGGCAGCAAAAGATTCCATCAGATTCTAGAGCTCTCTCACCTTTGTGTGGTCATGGACTTCCGTGGTCCCACCTCTCCTGGGTGAGCTGACCTTGCCTCTGTTCTACAGCTGGGGGTCTTCCTGTGGGGTCAGCTAGACTGATTGTGGAAGGAAGAGAGCACGAGAAAGAAGTAACAAGGAGACCAGCAAGGAACACTTTGTTATTTGAAAATTTCTTTTCAGGTTGGACTGTTCAGCCAAGGTTATCTACCAATCCAACAGCAGCTGTGGCTCCTCATCACTCACTCACCTGGGGTGAGCCTTAGGGACATCCTGGAAGAGACTCTGCCTGGGCCATTTTATACATAGAAATGTCATTTTATTTTTACCAAGGAGAAGGGCCACTAACTGAAGAAAAAAATGGTGTAAGAAAAAGCATCTTAATCCTCCCCATTTTTATGAAGAAATACAAAACTTCAAAGGCACTAGCGTTCTCAAAAATATTTAATAGTCAATATTTCAAACATACAGAAAATATGGAGAATAACTAATACTCGGGTACACCAAGCTTTAAGAAATCTTAACATTTTTTCTGTGTTTGTATCATATCTTTTTTTTTTTAGATTTTATTTATTTATTTGAGAGAGTCAGAGAGAGAGAGAGAGCATGAGCAGGGGGAGGGGTGGAGGGAGAGGGAGAAGCAGACTCCCCACTGAGAGGGGAACCTGGCACGGGGCTCGATCCTGGTACTCCGGGATCATGACCTGAGTTGAAGGCAGGGGCTTAACTGACTGAGCCACCCAGGCGCCCCTCATATCTTTTTTCTAAATAAAATATTGAAGACACACTTCCAGCCCATTTGACATACTTACTTCATTCTTTCTGCCACCCACCCCGAAGCAACAACTGTCCACAATTGGTGTCTGTTTTCTTTAGCCACATGTATTATTTTTATTTCATGCCTCTGCATCCACAAACAATGTATACAATTGTTTTTGTAAATTTAAAAGCTTTATATAACTGGCTTTATGCCCGAGGTATTACTTTGCAACTTCATTTGTTCATTCATGTTGTGGTTTTGAAGTGCATCTGTGTACACATACATAGAACTTCAGTCCCTTCGTTTCTGTGACAGTGTGGCATTCCATTGTACAAATACAGCACAATGTATTTGTCCGTTTTCCTCTTGACCAGCATTTAAGATTCCAGTCCAGTTTCTTGCTGTTACAAACATGCTGCAGTGAACTTTCTCACAAACATGTGAGAGTTTGTCCTGGCTATACAATTGGGGGGTGGCTGGGTAATAGGACACACACGTTGTCAAGCATCAAATTGCTTCCCAAAGATGCTTGTACCAATTCACGCTCCCACCGGCTGTGTGGAAGTCTGCATATTACTCCATACCCTTGCTACCTCTTGGCATTGTCCTACTTTATAATTTTCACCAATTCGTTGGGTGTGACATGGTATGTTAATGTTGCTTGCATTTGCCTCTCCCTGATGAATTTTGAGAAGCATATTTTCATAGGTGTCTTGCTATTTGGGGTTCTTCTTGCATTAGCTTTTGAAGTTTATGCACGTGCAATGCAAAATTTACTCTGTCAAAGACTATGAATAATAAAGGATGTATTTCTGTTTCATATTATTATAACCAGTGTTTGGAGCTAAAGGGAGAAAGGTGGGAAAAAAGGAAATGAAATCAAGGAGGAATATATACACATGTATATTTGAAAAGAGATATATGAAAATGGAGAAAGAGAGGAATGAATGTAAGGAATGGAGAGAAAGATGGGGACAGTGGGAGGGAAGCTTAATCAGTGCTTAGTTGAATGGCTAGTGATGAAGTGAGGCACCGTGCCTAAGGGCCTGGGCTTTGAAGTCAGACTGCCTGGGTTCAAATCTGCCCCTTCCTAGCTGCGTACCTGGAGCATATTAATTCTCATGGCCTTAGTTCCTGCATCTACAAAATTGGCATCATAATGGCATCTCCCTATTCAATGGACCACATGTACGTTGGTGTACAGAGTAAGAGCTCAGATTATGTTAGTGATTTTTAACAAGGTTCTTAGCAATTGTGCAGCTGTAATAATAGAATTATAGCTCTTTAGAACTAAAGGGAGCTCCTAAGCAAATGAGTCTCCACGTCTGGGCTCTACCGCTTAGCATTTATATCGGCACTGTCCAACACAGTAGTCACAAACCAGCTGTGGCTACTGAACACGTGATGTGTGGCCAGTTTCAGTGCAGATGTGCTGTAAGTGTAAAATACACATTGGATTTTGAAGCTTTTGCATGAAAAAAACCCAGAATATAAATTACCTTAATAATTTTGAAACTCAATTACATGATGTTTTGGATATATTGCGTTAAATAAAATAGATTACTAAAATTCATTTTACTTGTTTTTTTATCCCCTTTTTGATGTGGCTACTAGAAAACTTAAAATTGCGTCGTTGGCTCACATCACATTTCCATGGGACAGCGCTGACTTTGAGGCTCTGAGTCTGAGCTGATGTGGTACCCGTAGCAGGTATCGCATCTGACACACGCAGCCTTCCTTCCTCCAAACGTGCTGAAGGAAGGGGCGACTGGAGTGGGGAAAGGGACATCACGCAGACGGCTAGGTGACAACTCAGACCCAGAGTGTGCTGTGGCCAGGTGTTCTCCCTCTCAGATGACTGTTTCAACTTTGGGACATGAAGTTCCTTCAACATGACAGGGCACGCGGAAGGGCCAGCTTGAGGCAGGCTTCTCCCAGGGAGGACACTTGCATCCAGCCCTTTGGGATGTGCGCTCCCGAGCAGCTAACCCAGGGCTTCCTGCTGCAGGGGAGGGGGATTCCTACTGCCTTTGATTCTCAGCGTGCCCAAGCTGATTTTATTTGATCCTATTGAGGTAAGGGGCTTGAGACTCCTCAGGTAACCTGCCTGGATGGAGTTAGTAGAAGTAGGATTCAAAGCTTGATGAACTAAGCAACAATTTATCAGTGGCTTTCAACATTGACAGCATATTAAAATAACCTTGGATCTTGGGGAGCTTTTAAAAACTGTTTATGAGAGAGTGGTCAAGTTTCATTCTTTTGCATGTAGCTGTCCAATTTTCCCAGCACCATTTATTGAAGAGACTGTCTTTTTTCTTGACCACTCTCTCACACCATACACAAAAATAAACTCCAAATGGATGAAAGACCTCAATGTGAGACAGGAATCCATCAAAATTCTAGAGGAGAACATAGGCAACAACTTCTATGACATCGGCCAGAGCAACCTTTTTCACGACACATCGCCAAAGGCAAGAGAAATAAAAGATAAAATGAACTTATGGGACTTTATCAGGATAAAGAGCTTCTGCACAGCCAAGGAAACAGTCAAAAAAACTAAGAGACAGCCCACGGAATGGGAGAATATATTTGCAAAGGACACCACAGATAAAGGACTGGTATCCAAGATCTACAAAGAACTTCTCAAACTCAATACACGAGAAACAAATAAACAAATCATAAAATGGGCAGAAGATATGAACAGACACTTTTCCAATGAAGACATACAAATGGCTAACAGACACATGAAAAAATGTTCAAAATCATTAGCCATCAGGGAAATTCAAATCAAAACCACACTGAGATACCACCTTACGCCAGTTAGAATGGCAAAGATAGACAAGGCAAGAAACAACAATTGTTGGAGAGGATGTGGAGAAAGGGGATCCCTCCTACATTGTTGGTGGGAATGCAAGTTGGTACAGCCACTCTGGAAAACAGTGTGGAGGTCCCTTAAAAAGTTAAAAATTGAACTACCCTATGACCCAGCCATTGCACTACTGGGTGTTTACCCCAAAGATACAGACGTAGTAAAGAGAAGGGCCATATGCACCCCAATGTTCATAGCTGCATTGTCCACAATAGCCAAATCATGGAAGGAGCCGAGATGCCCTTCAACAGATGACTGGATTAAGAAGCTGTGGTCCATATATACAATGGAATATTACTCAG
>NC_048219.1:162136771-162163688 GCF_002007445.2 Ailuropoda melanoleuca | reverse complement strand
GGGGGTGGGGGAATGGGATAGACTGGTGATGGGTAGTAAGGAGGGCACGTATTGCATGGTGCACTGGGTGTTATACGCAACTAATGAAGCATCAAACTTTACATCGGAATCTGGGGATGTACTGTATGGTGATTAACACAATATAATAAAATAAAATTTAAAAAAAAAATAAATAAAAACTGTTTATGCCTGGCCGCATCTCAAACCAATGAAATCAGAATGGGGGAAGGGAAGGAGAGACATTCTCTGTTTTAAGGATTATTATGTTCTTGTTTTCTAGAATTAATATTGTTGATGGTATTTGCTCTTCTTCAGTTAAAGAGAAAAAATAGTGTAAGTTCTATGATTTGTTATTTCTTTTTTAGCTGTTGGCTTAAACTAAATTTCTAGCTCACGTTTTTGTTTTTTGTTTTTTTTTGAGAGAGAGAGAGAGAGAGTGGGGGGAGGCACAGAGGGAGAGGGAGAGAAAGAATATTACACAGACTCCATGCCCAGCATGGAGCCCAGTGCAGGGCTGGATCTCACCACCCTGAATTCATGGCCTGAGTGGAAACCAAGACTCAGACGCTTAGCCGACTGAGCCACCCAGGCGCCTCTAGCTCACTTTGACCCACACAAATTGCCCGTTGCCTTTTTTTTTTTCCTTTTTAAAACTAGGTTTCTATTTTTCAGCTCTCAGCTGTCCTTGGCCTCACAGAGAAGAGTCAATCCCTGCTTCCACTTGACTCATTCTCTTGGCCCTTGTTCCAGAGGCATCCACTCTGCGCTTCCCCTCCTCTGCCTTACTTTCTCATTCTTTGATTCGTCCTTCCATTCCTCTTCCTCAGGAACTTCCTTCCATGTTGTCTTGAGGCTAACATAGGCTTCTCTTATTGCATCCACAAAGATAACACATGTATTTATCTTATCTTTCTCTTTTATTTCATAATATTTGCCATCTGAGCAAAAGACTGATCAAAACCCTGAAGCTGGGGGCACCTGCGTGGCTCAGTTAAGCATCTGCCTTCAGCTCAGGTCATGATTTCAGGGTCCTGGGATCGAGCCGCTTCAGGGTCCGTGTTCAGTGGGGAGCCCCTCCCCCCGGTCATGCTCTCACACTCTCTCTCTCAAATAAATAAAATCTGTAAAAAAAAAAACCCTGAACCCCAAAAAAGGAAGCTGATATTGGGTGTTTCTGTGGTTCAGTTGTAGATTTGATGGGCTTGATTTCATGGAGAATTGAGAGGTTATCGTGGAAGGAGGGCGTACTCTACTCTCTGGGAATCTGTCCACATGGAGCTTCTATTCCCTGATTGGTGACGTGGCTCCCAGATAGTTGAGCATGAGGGCATCCCTGAGTGTGAGCTCATTCTGGCTTTTGTGTGAACCTGTCTGCCCGGCCCGTAGTGGAAGGAGCTGTGAGCAACTTGTAGAGGCTTCATGTTATCTTTGTCCAAAAGCTCCATGGAAGCCAGCTGCTTCCTACCAAGATATCTGGCTAGTCCCAAAGAGATAGTCGAGATTCTTGGATGGAACAGATTTCTGCTAATCCCCTCAGCCCAGATCAAGTCTCATCAAACTCAGCTTTACAAGAGTTGTTTGAAATCCAGCTGACCTCTAGTATACCTTTGTTGGAAGGCTGCTCATCTTTGACAGTTTGCCAAGAAGGGTACTGTGTGCCCTGTGAGATAGGTATACTTAATGACTAAAAATAATATATATAACTATATATTTTATATATAAAATTTTATATTTATATATGATTATATATCTTATATGCATGTATGTATATATGTATTTACATTCGCACATACCTGCAAAATTCTTCATTCTTCAGGATCTGCATTTGCCTACTCCTGGAGAATCTCAGCCTTCTTTCAACTGTGTCTCCTATCCAACGAGACACTGCACTTCTCAACTAATCTTTACCCAATTCTTGTGCCATTTTCAGCTCCTGATTTCACTTTTTCTGCTGTACTGGGTCTCTCCTCCTGTCTGGTGGCTAGAAAGTGCATGACTGATGCAAAGAAAAAAACAGAACAAAATATGGTGGTTGTACCAGGCCAATGAGAGCACAAGATATCACATTTGACTTAACATGAGCAGAATCTCCCCTGACTGCATTATGCCTCTAACTTGTGCTTTTGCTTCCAGGAGCTCGTGTAAATGCCAAGGACAACATGTGGCTGACCCCACTGCACCGGGCTGTTGCCTCCAGAAGTGAAGTGAGTGATTATCTTATTTAATCTAGTACCTCCAGGCCCTAGAGAGAGAAAAATGCTTTCTGCTGAACTAGGGATTCTTGCTTGTGAACAAAGGCTTTTATTTCTAATGCAAGAGGGTTACTGAAATTGAACAGTTGGGTTTTTGGAGCACCTCCTGCATGCCAGGCATGGTGCTGGCGTTGGAGGCGACTGGAGTCATCCAAGGTGGACAGTGTGATCCTTGACTTCAGTGAGTTCTCAGTCAGGAGGGGGTGGCAAACACGTAAGCAGATAAGTACAATATCATAACTTGGTTGGAAGAGGGAGCAAACAACTGCTTGAACACATAAGTCTTCCAAGAAGGGGTGTCACCTGAGCTGGTCATTAGAGGATGAGTAGGCACTTACCAGGCCGGGGGAAGGAGGGAGGGTGGAGACAGGAGGATAAACGTGCTAGAGGGCAAGGGACATGGAAATGAATGCATGGCAGGTTCAGTGGGATGTCAGTGGAACAAGGAGGTTGTAGTGGAGGTAAGTCTGATAGAGGCTGGGCCCCGTGGCAGAGGGCTGGGGTCCTCTGAGCAGTGGGGTGTGGTCACAGAGAGAAGTATGAACCTCGCAGCATTTGGGACCTTGTGAGGGTAAGGTGGAAGAGAGGCCACTGGGTGAATGGTGGGGCCGTGAACTGAGAAGGCAGAGGTGGAGGAACAGGGGAAGGAAGCTAATCAGTTCCGTATGAGCATGCTGAATTTGGCAGACATGTCACTAGCATGTAAGCTCATAAGGGCAGGGATCTGTGTTTTGTTCTCGGATGTATCCCAAGCCGGGTCCGTTGTAGGTGCTCCAGAAATAATTTACTTTGCATTCTGGAAATGCAGATGAAGATGGTAATAGGTGATCATTATTCATACAGGTGTAGCACTTCGGAACTGAGAGGGTGGTCATTGAAACTATGGAAATGGGTCAGCTGGTTCAGGGAAAGTATAAGTGATAAGAAGAGAAAACCAGTGTGAGTGAGGGGTGGAGGGGAGTGCTGGCGACTGTGAGCCTTGAAACCTGGGCAGAGGGGATGCTCACCATTCGGGGAGACAAGAGGCTCTTACCTAGAAGGCACTTGTCATTGGATGACTAGGCTTTGGCGCTATTTTACCAAATGAGTCTCCTCTGCTGCCAGAGATGGTGCTGTTCTCCAGGAATATCTAGGAGCAAGTGGTGTTGCTGAGGGTGCCTCCGAATGCCGCAGGTGTCGATGGTTGTCATCAGTGTCAGCTTTTCCTCTTCGGCAACTATCTGGAAATTTCACAATGCACTTGGTAGATGACAGTTATCTCAGTGCTCATAATCTTCCATGCTGTGCTGTGTGATTTGAGGAGTTTTTTAAGGTGTGGGTTGTGTTCTCTTTCCTAGCAGTCTTCATGGAATGAGGGAGGCAAATGATCCTAAGTTGCCTGGCTCCTACCCTGGGGAATCCAGAAGCTTCTTATGGTCCCATATTTCATTTCTGTTTTACCTGGGAAAGCAGGTACAGTGGGTTGCTTGAGTTTGTATGACTAGCTTCATGAGACCAGCTCCTTTACAGAGGAGTGTTTCCTGGTCTTTTAAGACCATGTGATCTTCAGTAAATTTCTTTTTAAGTATCTTTTGAAAAATATTGGTTTGTTTCCTCTTTTAACAAGAACCAGGTCTTTGAGTTAAAAAAAAAAAATTCACTAAGCACTCCTATATGCCAGGCATTGTGTTTGGGAGGCATGTAGTCTGGTGGGACTGAAAGACATAAGGCCAGATGATTTCACAACTACGTGATCTTTCCCAAGTGATCGCCCCCTTTGTTAGCTCAGCTACTTGCTTCAGTCCTCCAAACATCCATTTGCAGCAAGCATCAGCTTGCCTTCTTTACGGGTCTTTAGTGAGTTTGAGTTCAGTCAACCCAACGATGGATCAATCTTTGTGTCTGAGGAAGGCATAGTTGCTTCTCTAAGGAACCAGCTCCCTCTGCAGGTTTGCTGGGGGAAAAAAATCCCTTGCAGGTGTCTCTTGCCAGGAAGGAGTTAAATGAAAAAAGAGCCTGAGTTGTAAATATTCAGGGTCATATATAAACTTGTGAAAGAGGATGTCTTCATATTAATATCTGTCATAACAACTTGAAGAGTTTCTTATGAAAATTGGGGTCTTTGTAACCATTGTTGGAACTGACTGTGGACATCTTCACTCCAGCACTTCACTGTGCTGAGAAGTCCTAAATTCAGATTTCTTGCTTCCTTTGAATTTGATGCTATTGCCATTACTTTGTGCCTCCCCTAAATAATAGCCGACTCAAGAGAAGCAGGCTTGATGGGGAAACAGCAGAGAAGGTTTGGACTGGTATTTTGAAACATGGCTGCCAAAGGGATCTGTGCGCTCAGCGTGAGAGCTGGCACGTCTGTCCATTGCTAAGATTGGCAAACACCGGTATTACTTATATGAACTTGAATTAAAAACCATTTCTTCATGAAAAGGCTTATAAACTCTGTACTGTCCTCAAAGCCTTTTGCTTCCAAATTATAGGTAATGGATGGTTCCGGGTTCACTTGGGGAACTAGAACCACCATGAGAGATATAGGATAAGGTGTTTATTACAGTAGTTAGACCTTCCACAATTGTGTGAGCTGCTGGAGAAGTTTGTGTCAGGCTGTCACCCTGGGTTCCGTGTGGCCCTGAAGTCACTGTTGACAGGTGGGTCTACCGTGGGGCAGGGAGGAAGCTGGATGTGAAACAGGAGAGAACAAGGACACAGTGTCTCTAACTGCTCAACATGTGGACTTGGGCGACTTGCAGAAGGAGCTGCGGGCTTCACGTTAGAGCTTGCAGGCGCCTCACCCGAGGTTGGGAGGAACTGAGGGAGATGCCGCAGGTTCTGAAGAGGCACCCGCTCTGCCCTGTGCCAGCGCGTGGCTCCAGCTGGTCGGTGACGTGCCCAGTACACCAGTCAGCCCGGGCTTTCACCTGCGCCTTTCACTGCTCATGAAGATTTCTCTTGTGGCAAACGGCTGGGGAGGGGGTCCTGAGAAATGTAGTTCGAATGTAGGCTAAGTTGGCACAGTATAAATCCGCCCCTGAAATTGTTATTCTATTCTAATTAAAAAGACCTCCTAGATAGTAAGTTCCTTGAAATGAGTGCCGTACCTATTGCTTGTCATTGTATTTCTAGCATCTTGCCTGCTCCGTAAACAATTGTTTTTTCTAAGTGGGTTTTTTTTTTTAATTTTTAAAAAGATTTTATTTATTTGAGAGAGAGAGAGAAAATGAGAGAGAGAGCACAAGCAGGAGGAGCTGCAGAGGGAGAGAGAGAAGCAGACTCCCCACTGAGCAGGGACCCAGATGCGGGACTCGATCCCAGGACCCTGGGATCCTGACCTGAGCCAAAGGCAGCCGCTTAACCAACTAATCCACCCAGGTGCCCCTAAACAATTGTTTTTTGGGTGATTCACTAAAGATTGGGTTTCTCACGTAAGCTATGCTGACGGGATTCTTGTCTAGCTGCTAACATAGAACTAGTCAGCACCACAGAGATGGCGGGTGGGAATCATCTTGCATGCATGCAAGGTACACCAATTTGAAGCTTGTTTCTGGGACTGTGGCACTGGAAGCCATTTAAACCCCTGGAACCTGTAAAATCAGGATTGAGTTTCAAAACTGTATGCAACACAAGTATCCATATGTCGGAGATATCAGTATAAGTCAAGACTTCTGAGCTTTCTTTCCATCCAGGCAAATTTTATGTTCTGATTTCTATGCCTGGAAAAATAATGTTCGTTGCTAACTTTATTTCCTGAGCCTGCAGTAGCAATAGGAGTATCAGATCATCCTATTGACTAAACATCCACCCATGCCTGACAGAAAAACTCCTACACAGACAGGAAAGTAGATCAAGACAGGGCCACACCCTCTGAAAATCGTCCAACGTGCATTGGGTTCTGGAGATAAACCTTCAAGACTTTTCTTGGTACTGACCAGGCTGGGCCAGGTGTATTTTCTTCTGATCTGGTCCCATGTCCTCCTCCTACCTGCGTCCTTCCCCACGTCTGGGGTTCCTAGGGAGGAGATGGCCAAACCAGTGATTGGAGCCAAGCAGCCTTGTCCCCCAGGGGCTTCACTCATGGCCCCCTCTCTCTGACTACTCCCACTGCTGAGAAGACATGAAGATAGTCTCTTGCCAGAATATTAGGCAAACATATTTTGCAATTCTCGGTAACATAGATGAGCAAGATTTGGGGCCTCCATTGAGAGCTTTCTGAAGCGTTGTGAATTATTTCATATTGCTTCTCCTGTTTAGCTTATTCTTGCTGCTTTTTTTTTCCTTTTCTTGGAAAAGAGCAGCCCTAGGGGACAGGAATTAAATCCATATGAACCTGGCCAGTTTAATACATGTTTATCGAAGCCCACTCAGTGGAAGGCACTGTTATGTGTGCTAGAGGAGCCTTGAAAGGGTGCAAAGTGTGTCTTCTAGGACATGGTATTTAGGGCAGACAACCAGGCACACAGCCTACCGTGGCCTACGTCCAAATGCAGCCGCCTGTCACACATGCTTTTTCTTTTAGAATGAACGGAAAGTAGCACCAAAGGAGAATTGCTGAACTTTTCACTTTCCTGTTCTGGAGGCTGTCTTTTGGCTAGCAGAGTTAAAAATGATTGCGTCCTCTCTTCAGGCTACAGAATTGAGGATGTTGTGTCCAAATATATATTGTCACAATGAACACTTGTTGAGCACTTAGTGTGCGGTGTGCTGAGCACTCTTCCGTTTTAACCTCTGAGCCACTCTTTGAGACTGATAGTGCCCTTAATCCTAAATTAGGAAACGTAATCTCAGAGATGTTAGGGAACGAGCCTAACACACCCCAGCCAGTAAGTGGAGGAGCGTGTAACTACAGAACTTGCTCTCTCTCTCTTTTTTTTTATTATGTTATGTTAGTCACCATACAGTACATCCTTAGTTTTTGATGCAGTGTTCCATGGTTCATTGTTTGCATATAACACCCAGTGCTTCATGCAATACGTGCCCTCCTTAATACCCATCACTGGGCTAGCCCATCCCCCTCCCCCCCCGAAACCCTCTGTTTCCCAGAGTCCATAGTCTCTCTTAACCACCATGCTCGTCTGCTTCCCTCAGATCCCACGAGCATCCTGACAGATATTGTGCTAACCAATAAAATGGATCTACTTTTGTGTCTGTGCAGACAGAAGTCCTGACCCATATAAAAATGGTTCCCAGAGCTGAACAAGATAAGCATTTTATCTTATAGTTTAAATTTTAAAACTCATGTTTCCCCCTCTCTCTAAACACATTGTCATTGTGAGCTAAATGCTAGTAGACAGGAGGATTGGAGAAATTATATGGGAGACTAGAATGTTATTGCTTTCCCTAAATTATCTTTAAGATTATAAAAAGATATTGCATATAGAACATAGTACCTGGAATGGGAAGAAAGTAAACATTTTATGACCTATTAGTTAGAATGTAGATGAGTGATATTCAGATTTACTGTGGATTCCAATCATCTGGGATGCTTGTCACAAGTGCCTGTTCTAGAACCTCTCCTCTCCAGAGATTTTGATGAAGCCTAGGGTTGTGCCCAGAAATCTGCATTTTAAAAGAAGAATTTGACGCATGTGGTCTATATACCACACTCTGAGAGCTGAGAGGGAATACTTTAGTATTTGGCCTTCCCAGTGTTGAAAGCCAGCACTTTAAAAAAAAAAAAAAGATTGATTGATTGATTGATTTTTAAATTTAAATTCAGTTAATTAACATATAATGTATTATTTGTTTCGGGGTACAGGTCTGTGATTCATCAGTCTTATATAATACCCAGTGCTCATTACAACACATACCCTCCCCAGTGTCCATCACCCACTTACCCCATCCCTCCACCCCCCTCTCCTCCAGTAACCCTCAGTTTGTTTCCTGTGATTACGAGTCTCTTATGGTTTGTCTCCCTCTCTGGTTTCATCTTATTTCATTTTTTCCTCCAAAAGCCAGCACTTCTTGAATAGTTTCCTTTGACTTCTTTCATATCCCAAAGTCTCCAGTGAGTCCCCTTCGTACGACTAGTTCTTAGAATAATTGTACGCTAATAATAATCCTAATAATAAAGGGCGATTTTAATTTAATAATGACTACTTTTGGAGGAATTTTCAATTAATTGAATGAATTAGTTGGGCACCGATTTATGCAGTTCTTACAGAACATGAAATTGCTCTAATCAATAGAGGATAAAAACCCAAAATGATTTCAGTAGTAGAGTAAATGCCTTCAGGACTTGAGTGCAACCTCAGGGACATCAGCCCATGGTAAATGTCTTGTTAATACTTGCATATTCTTACTTAAGAGAGTTAGCTAATGATTATGCCAACATATTTATTTTATCCAAATGTATTGACTATATGGTATGTGCAAGGCACCTGCCAGGCTTTGGGGAGACTACAGAAAACTGTGTAAGACTCAGATTCCGGTCTAAAGCAACTTACAGTTTATACAATTTGACATGGTTTATGCCTGCAAGGACTCTGCATAGTCACAAACAATTACTTTTCCATGAGTAATTTATGACCACTTAAATGAAATGCACATTTGAGAGGGGAAAAAACAAATATTAAGGGCAACAGTTTTTAAGACACATGCACCCTGTTTCTTCTCTTTTCCATGAGTCACAGTGTATGTTTCTACTTATTACAGGGTTGGAGTGGCCTTTGTGAAAAGAGAAAGTCATAAAAAGTAGAAATAAAGTGACTGCATATGCCATGTCCCTTTCCCTTCTGTGTGACATCCCATGACAGTTCGTCCCCCTGTTATTTCCGTGACTGATACAGCACCGCCTCCTGGAGAGTGTAATCCAAGAAGGTGTGCAGCCCTGAGACTGACTGCTGCCCATTCGGGAGCAATGCTGGAACCCTCACACGTGTTTACTCATTAAGAAAGAATCAAAGGCTTTGAGGGAGCATTTCTCACCGTGTGCCTTGTGTACCGATCTCAGCCTGTGAGCTTTTGTCTTAAGACTGTTGTGAAAAGAGTAAGCATTCAGAAACTTTTAGAGCACTTTGATAGAGTCATTTCATGCCTGCTAAATTTAATTAGTAATAGACGAATCGAGTTCATGATTTCTCTTTGTCTTTTTTTCATTTTATTATTCTACTAATTACTTTTTATTGTTTTTTTTAAAGATTTATTTACTTATTTATCTATTTGAGAGAGAGAGAGAGAACACAAGTGAGAGGGACACGGGGAGAGGGAGAGAGAGAATCTCAAGCAGATTCCACCTTGAGCCTGGAGCCGGAGGCAGTGCTTGATCTCAAGACCCTGAGATCACGGACTGAGCCGAAACCAAGAGATGGACGCTTAACTGACCCAGCCACCCAGAGGCCCCACTTTTTATTATATTTTACAAAAGTATTGACTCATGATAGACTTGAAATAATAATTTTTTAAAAACTTGTCCTTCACCACAGGTAGCTTGGGAATCATTATTCAGGTATCTTTTCTTGATTCAGAAAGTGTTTAGCTTCCCTTCCCTCATGTTATTTTTCTCTTTATCTTGTAAATTTCTGTCAGAGCAGGTCCCTAGGCTTTAAATTTTTAGCCATTTTGTGATAGTGGAATAGAACGACTTCTTCTGATTACAAAAACCATTAATTTCCTAAATAGCCATAAAATTACTTTCTCTTGAAACCAAGTCAAAGTGCTTCCAAGATTAAAATTTTTGAAAGAGAAATGCAATTTTAGAAAAGGAAATTATCTTTTTAAAGGAAAGCTTTGTTTTTCCTGAAGTATTATATTAACTTTCTATTAATGTATTAAGCAGGTTTGGCAGGGTAAAACTTCAGAGTTAAAAAATTTAAATAAGGAGAGTTAACATTTAAAAATATTGTTGTCAGTGTCCTTGGCCGATACTGTCCATTGAGTAAGCTCTTAATGAGCCCGGCTGACAGATCACTGCCCTTGACTCCATCACCTTGCCTATAACATGAAGCTGCCTGTCAAATGAAGGGGTCAGACCAGATGACCCCTGAGGCCTTCTTTACTTCTAATATCCCATATGTCTGTGAAGTTAATTCCATAATCATTTTAGACTACTTGTATTTTCATAAAAAAGTTAATTTTTGGAAATTAAGTAAGATATCCTTCTTTGTATACTATTTCTTGATATAGTCCTTGTCAAGTAAGGTGAAAACTATGCAATTCATTTCCTAAGCAGATATAGAAATAAAAATGAAGAATGCCAAAGCTACAACATTTTATAGAAGTAGGTAAGTAGGCGTAGTGGTTATTCTAGGCATCCGTGAGCAATGCCAGGGAGTGTTGGTATGAGAGACAAAACAAAGGTGGTGAAGTTGGCACTCACATCGGGACTTGCTTCAAGTTCTCATGAAAAGAGATTTATTAGAGACCTATCCACTTCTTTTTGTCCCCTTCTGATCAATGAACTTGAACCTTTCCTTTTCTAATTTTTTAGGTGTACCTCAGATGTTGATCAGGGGCACCTTGCCTTCTAAACAGATATAACTGGCTGGAAACTATGTGCAAAGTCTAGTTCTCCCAACGATTCCAAAGAATTCCTGGAGACTCGAGTGTTCGGTTGCCTGGCTCCACAAGCCTGCTCCTTAGCTTTCCCTTCTTCCCTCGTGGCGAGCTGACTGTCTTCCCCCTCAGATGTGCACCTTTGCCCTGGGGTGGAGGACCCTAGTCACTCACCTCTCTGTCCTCACCCCATCCTTCCTGTTGAATTCCAGATGCTGCTCACTCTATTATGCTGAAAAATGCAGCTTAGTAACCCCCTCCCAAGTTCACTGTAGACCCACCTCTGCATGGCAAGGGCTGAACACAGAGGCCTCTGATTCTTTTAACAGGACCTGCCCTCCTTGAAGACTATTTGGACTTAAAACAGTATTTTTTCTTGCTGGGAAATAACAAAATTTTATTTTAACCAGATTTGATCATTGGCAGTTTGTGGTAATTCAAACAAGGACCTAGACCAGGGGGGTCTGCAAACTTTTTCCGTCAAGGGCCAGATAGTAAATATTTTAGGTTTTGATGGCTGCATATGGTATCTGTCACAAATTCTCGACTCTGCTGTTATAGTTCGGACACAGCCATAGATAATAGGTAAACAAGTAAATGAAGCTGTGTTCCAGTAAAGCTTTATTTACAAAAACATACAAAAATTTATCTGTGATTAAACTATTTTTAGAAGTATACATGTTGAAGAATACAGATGTTCTCCCTCGCACACTCTGATATTGCTTATTTCTATATAAACTATAACTGGCATGTGAATATGTGTTTTCTTTAACTTGTTAGTTTGTGTGAAATGCAAGTCATCCTTAAATATTCATTTAAAAGTGAGGCTTCTCCCAGGAAATATCTGATTCACCTGGTCTGAGTTACTCTAAAAGGAATCATATTTTGTCATCTTTAAAAAAAAAAAAAAGCTTTTCATGAATTCCCTGGTCTTACGTCCAAGTGGTATAAATTTGTGAAACGTTCCTGCGTATTTCGGTTTTGCTAGTCTATTCTGAATTTACATAATATGTAATGCCAAACAAGAATCTATATAAGTATGGTAAAATAATACACAAGGCGAAGATATTAAAAATGATGGTATATATTGTCATTTGCTATGAATATATGAAAAGGATATTATACCACTTTTTTTAATATCACTTTTTATAGTATTGTTTTATGATGGTTATCTCCAGCCTTTTTGGCTCTAGCTCTGCAAAACTTTTTCAGCGTGCATCTTCAAAATATGCATCTCATTTATTTATGAATTATACATAGGAACAACTGTTATTAGCTACTATTTCAAGTATATCACAATATACCTAGGGTGAGGCTCTTCATTTTTTTTTTTTTTAAAGATTTTATTTATTTATTTGACAGAGACAGCCAGCGAGAGAGGGAACACAGGCAGGGGGAGTGGGAGAGGAAGAAGCAGGCTCATAGCAGAGGAGCCTGATGTGGGGCTCGATCCCATAACGCCGGGATCACGCCCTGAGCCGAAGGCAGACGCTTAACCGCTGTGCCACCCAGGCGCCCCTCTTCATTTATCATAGTCTTACGTAACCACGTCACTAATAGACTCACTGTTGATTCTCCTCCATTTTGGCCAAGCTCTTGTCAAATCTGATTAAATTTGTCATTATTTTTACCTTGTAATGTATAGAAAGCTTTTTTTTTGCAGTTTATTTATTTATTTCAATATTTTTTTATTATGTTAGTCACCATACAATACACCCCTGGTTTTTGATGTAAAGTTCGATGATTCATTATTTGCGTATAACACCCAGTGCACCATGCAAAACGTGCCCTCCTTACTACCCATCACCAGCCTATCCCATTCCCCCACCCCCCTCCCCTCTGAAGCCCGTAGTTAGAAAGCTTTTACTCGGAGTAGAAGCGCAGTTCTGTGACTCCACGTTATTTACACTGGCATTTGTATTATCATCTTTAATCTGCATTTCCTGCATGCACTTGCCCATCGTGGGGTGTTTGTAGTCCGAGGGTACGCATCACAATCTGTAGATGGATCTGGCAGGCCCATCACTGTGCATTTCAGTGCTCTCAGAGCGGATGAACGGAGGGGGCAAGCCTCACCCTCTCCGTGTGTGGAAGCCCCACTCTTCCTGGAGGGCGTCTCGGATCCTGAGGCAAGATCCTCTGTGGGGCTGACTGAGGGCACAGTGCCAACCCAGAGTTAAATACCAGCTCTGGTGCTTTCCTTTGTAAAGAAAATGACTATAAATGGAGGTTCCAATAATTTCTTCCCATATCACAATAGATTTTATGTAGGTATCTACATAAACCTCACAATTTTTGAGACCAAAGTTGACAAAAATATCATTTTTTTTCTTATTTAAATCTTAACTTTATATTGTGGCTTTGCTTTTCTTTTGTTTGTTCTTCGTTCACCCAGTTAGCTTTTAGAATAGTCTGGCTCATGTTTATTTCAGTCTTCCATAGTGTTTCGCACGTAGTAGGTGAGTGTTAAGAATGCACGTACATGTTTCACTCTAAAATGAGCTCCAGGAATGTTTAGTAGTCATTACCTTATTGTCTTGCTGAGGATGGGTGGCATGTATCTTTATTTTCCTTTTTGGTAGTTTCAACAAATTGCTTGGGTCCTATGGGTTTCTTGTTTAGAGCATCTAAATGGAGTCATACTGTATATTTAAACTGTATTCTCTAATTTGCAAAACTGAAATTTTTTTGCTCTCATTCTACCGTCCATGTTAGCCATTCATCTCAATATGCATTGCTACTACTGATTCATGGAACATTTTTTCCCTTCGTTGTTTATGTCCCTGATAAAAACATTAATTTTAAGAGTTTAAATAGTCTACTATCTGAGCACTTTTATGGACCTGCATGATAAAGTAGATTGGACAGTTCAGGCCTGTGAGGAGGAACGTGGACAGTGGTAAGTTCTTGGTCCAAGAAGGGTGGCAGAAGTGTGGCACCTTTCATTGCCTTTCATTGGTTTATTGAGGCCACATTGAGAAAATGTTCATAAAGGAGTTCCACTAACTGGTTCCAGGGATGTCTCTTGAAGTAAAGAGAAACAACCAACAGTCATTCCCATCTTGAGAGAAGTTCTATCATTTTCTTGATGGAACAGAAGGGTGTCCCCAACCCTAGCTGTACAACAAAGTCCCATGGGGGCTTTACAGAAATTCTGAGGCCAGTTAGAATCTCTTGTGTGGCACCAGCCATCTGTATTTTTTTTTAAAAGTAGGCTCCACGCCCAGTGTGAAGCCCAACAGACGACTCAGACTCATGACCCTGAGATCAAGACCTGAGCTGAGATCAAGACTCAGACACTTAACCGACTGAGCCACGCAGATGCCCCAGCAATCTGTATTTTTAAGAGCTCCCCAGTTGATTCCATTGCCCAGCCAAGGTTGAGAGTAATAGTTCAAGAGGTGAATAAGCTGATTAGGTCAATAGAGGGAAAACAAAAAGTGTAAGTCTCAGTAAAGGTGAAGGGACTCAACGGTAGAAAAGAAGTTACCCCACTATAACATGGAAAAAGTTGGGAAAAGATGGAACAGTTTTATAGCTTCGGGTTGAGGTAGGAATAGACATCTTCCCTTGACTGCTATTGATCACGCAGTGAGGGTTAAGATTTGGCTGTGACATTGTCCACAATAGCTAAATCGTGGAAGGAGCCGAGATGCCCTTCAACAGATGACTGGATTAAGAAGTTGTGGTCCATATATACAATGGAATATTACTCAGCTATCAGAAAGAACGAATTCTCAACATTTGCTGCAACATGGACGGCACTGGAGGAGATAATGCTAAGTGAAATAAGTCAAGCAGAGAAAGACAATTATCATATGATTTCTCTCATCTATGGAACATAAGAACTAGGAAGATTGGTAGGGGAAGAAAGGGATAAAGAAAGAGGGGGTGATCAGAAGGGGGAATGAAATATGAGAGACTATGGACTATGAGAAACAAACTGGGGGCCTCAGAGGGGAGGGGGGTGGGGGAATGGGATAGACTGGTGATGGGTGGTAAGGAGGGCACATATTGCATGGTGCACTGGGTGTTATACGCAACTAATGAATCCGAACTTTACATCGGAAACCGGGGATGTACTGTATGGTGACTAACATAATATAATAAAAAAACATTAAAAAAAAAGGTGTTGGCTGTGAGAACCAAAGATTTATAAACTGATCCAAGAATGTCTAAAGGGCTCTGAGGCCTGTGGGTCTGGAGGAAGGAGGCTTATTGACAAATACCTTCAAGTTTAGATGACCTTTGGGAGCCTTTTGACCTATGGCTATTTTACCCTGGCGTGTGCACTTGCACACGAGTGCTCTCATTTGCCCTAAGGGTACTTTACACCCTGTTAAGAAACCTTTTGCTTAGAAGGTTTATTTGGTTTTGAAGATGTGCCCGGGCTCTTGGCCTAACAAAGAAAGATAAAGCGAATCGTTTTCATCTGTCCCACTCTCTTGATCTTTATCACATACTGCCTTGCTTTTCTCAGAATATACATCTTGAGCCAGCCTCTGAGGGCACGGAGCCTTCCCCTCCTGTAGTTCCAGGGTCTGGTAAAGCGTCTTCTATCCAGTAAGCATTGATCGCCCATTTGTCAGTGACCCCTGCAAACTCCGCTTCTGTTGCAGGAAGCAGTGCAAGTACTGATCAAGCACTCGGCTGATGTCAACGCGAGGGACAAGAACTGGCAGACCCCGCTGCACGTGGCAGCTGCCAACAAGGCGGTCAAGTGTGCAGAAGTGATCATTCCCCTGCTGAGCAGCGTCAACGTCTCCGACCGAGGCGGGCGCACGGCCTTGCACCACGCTGCTCTGAATGGCCACGTGGAGGTGAGTGCCGTCCAGACTGGGAACGAGAAATCTCCCTAGAGACTCTCTTAGCCCTGGGTGGAACCTAATTTTCCTGCTGAGGCGTTTAGAGAGTGTGATGCTACTATCTGCACGCCAAACCTTAGGCAATGACAGCTATTTTTAAATGTACAGCCTGCAGGTTGAAAAAGTAGCTGCCACCTGGGTCTTCTCCTCTGATATACATGCCACAGGGCTGTCTGTGACATCGGCTTCCTACTGTGCTTGAACTCCAGGTCACTGACCTGCCTTTGGATTTGATGTTAATTTGACTCAGATTATCTGCATGTTGGTTTTCTTTCAGATGGTCAATTTACTCTTGGCCAAAGGAGCAAACATCAATGCATTTGACAAGAAGGACCGGCGTGCTCTGCACTGGGCGGCCTACATGGGTAAGGGTTCCCTTTGCAGAGAGAAGGGTGCAGACACCTGTGACTAAAGAAGCCATGGGCCTGTCGCTAAGCACGCAGGTTTTCTCTTGGGCGAGCCTGCCTTCTTTCCCGGCTCGGGACCCCACTGAGTTAAGATTTGGTTCACTTTCCTGGCATGTGTAGAGCGCTCTGGTTAGACGGTGGCTCTGTCAGAGACTGATTTACCCCACAGACTGGGGCGGTGGGGATGAGTCACGGCGTAGACCTCATTGAATGTGTTTCAATCCGGACTGGAAAGCAGCACAAATGGTGTGTCTTTTAACTTGTTATGGCAGCAACGTAGAGTGTTTTAAAAAGAACGAGGACTGGCTAGCAAAGCCAGGACATAAATTCCATTTGTCCTTTAATTTATAAATAGTTTTGAAAGAAACAAAGAGGAAGGAAGGCCCACCCCTGGCCGATGTGTAGGTTGAAATGACGAGAGAACGTGGATCATCCTGCATCTCTCCTGCCCGCGAAGCTGGCCTTGCAGGTCTCGCTTCTGCCAGCCGGGCTGGGAGAGGTGAAGGAAGGGGTTACAGTTCTGTGTTCTTTTTTTTCACTTTTGTTGGCACAAATGCCGCCGACAAATGATAGGCCTCATCGAGTTTATTCTCAGCGTAGACTTGAGAGAAATGAAGAACTGAGATCCTTCCTTTGTGTTTCTAACCGGAGAACGTCCTGCAATTTGAAAAGCAGGTGGGATCCTATCAGCCCCAAGTTATAAACCACCTGAATGCCCATCGGCCAGAGATTGTGTTGGTGAATGGTAAAGAGCTGCCCAGCGGGACACTGTGCAGTAACTACAGTGATGACGTCATTAGTATTTATTAACATAGAAAGATTCTGTGATATGTTAAGTAAAAACAGATCGTTACACAGTATGGGTAATATGATCCTCATTTTTGTAAAAAAAATAAAACTGCACTATAGACAATCTGGGATATATTATATGCTGAAATGTTAGCTGATTATCTCAAGGGATTAGCGATTATGGATGGTTTTGGTTTCCTTTTAACACCTTTTTGCCTTTTCCGAATCCTTTTTTACAAGCATACAGGCCTTTTATTATCATAAACAGCAATAACATTAATGGTGAGGAGAAAAAAAGAATGGGTTGGGTAGGGAGGAAATAAATGATGTGGCTGTGGATGAGTCTGATGGATATTTGGGCTTAAAAAACCAAAATTGTAAGATTTTGCAAGCATGATCATTTTTGTTTAAAGACAATGTGGACTTTGGAGCTGACGGAAGCAGATTGGACGTCTGCATGGTACCTGCGGGACTGGAGTCAGGGGACATTGGCCAGGCTGTTGTTTATGCAGAGCACACACTAGATTAGTGTGCGATGGGACTCAAAGAACCTGGGGTTTCAAGTTTGTTCTTTGCTGATGTGCAGTTAAAACATTTGCATATAATTGCTTTAAAGAAGTAAAGTCTTTATTTTGTGAGTCAGCAGGATACAAATAGGAAAAAAATATGTAGATGACTATCTTTAAGGAATAAAGGACAAAACCAGGACAAAAGACAAAAGGTAGAACCGCTTAAGATAGCACCACTAGTAACTGAAAATAATTTTTCTACATACGAGTTGGGGGGGGAATATTAAATTTTAATAAAACAAGCCATGACCAAGCCCTCTCTCTCTATCTCTCACATACACATCCAACTCTCTCCCCCCACTGAACACATCTCTCTCTCCATCTCTCTCTTTCACACACACACACACACTTAGACCCACTCCCGTGCACATCTTAGACCCTTAGAATCAGTACTTATCGTCTACCCCTCAATTATCAACCACATTTACAACATTGACCCAAAGCATCAAACAATCTTCAGTCACAATATAGAGGACAAATACATTTATTGTACTCTGTATAGTAAGATAGGGTACAAAGGAAAATATTCTAGAAAATATGCCAACAGGAGTTGAAACTGGAAGGGTTTCTGTTTAGCCAGTAATCACAAGAATACTTTTAAGTTGAACCATATGAAATTGTCATTTTTGTGGTCAAAAAAAAAAACACGTAGCAGCAACTTCAGATGCTTTAACAATAATGTGGACTTATTCTGATTAATTTTTTTCTTTCATTAATTTTTTCCAAACCAAATTGTCATTGTTGGACTTTACAGTAAGGAATGGCAACTGCTTTTAAAAGCATTCTTTCATTTTACCATCATTCTTTTTTAGGCTGTGGTACTAACATATTGTCAGGACCTTCTTGTTTAAAATGTTGGTGGTAGTGAAAGCTAATGGCGATAATGTAGGTGGAGTAAATCGTCCACTTATCCTGAAAAGGTTACCCACGTTTTCTGGTGCTTTATTCATGAAGGCCACCTGGACGTCGTGGCGCTGCTCATCAACCACGGCGCGGAAGTGACGTGTAAGGACAAGAAGGGTTACACGCCCCTGCACGCCGCCGCCTCCAACGGACAGATCAACGTTGTCAAACACCTCCTGAATCTGGGGGTAGAGGTGAGCTGTGATGAATGCACCAACTCATGGGTTTTCTAATGTTGGGTTTTGGTTTTTTTTTTTAAGATTTTATTTGTTTATTTGAAAGAGAGCACGAGAGAGAAAGCACACAAGCAGGGGGAACAGCAGACTCCCCACTGAGCAGGGAGCCCAGTGCAGGGCTGCATCCCAGGACCCTGGGGTCATGACCTGAGCTAAAGGCAGACGCTTAACCAACTGAGCCACCCACGGGCCCCTGTGGGTTTTCTGTTGTTTTGAAATTAAATCCTGTTTGCATTTTAATTCAAGAGGGTAAAAACCACCTTATTTTCTAGCATCCTATCTTTTTGAGTTTCCGGGGGCAACTGGTGAAGGGCAATGCAGGCATACAGCAAGTAATGAAAAACCAGAAACAGGCTAAGTTTCTGTATCAACATAGAGAAATATTTAAATGTATATATTGCATGTAATACATATTAGTCATTTTTTAGACAAGCTAGCGTTCTTCATCTTACCTTCAGCATTTAGCCTTCTAAATTGTGGTGTATGGGCGCCTGGGTGACTTAGTCAGTTAAATGTCTGACTCTTGATTTTGGCTTGATTTCGGGGTCCTGGGATCGAGCCTCACATTGGGCTCCTTGCTGAGCATGGAATCTGCCTAAGATTCTCTCTCTCCCTCTGCCCCTCCCCCACCCCAGCAACAAGTGCAGTAAAGAGACTCCAGTGATTTTACCTGCCCTGTGTTGGACTCATTTGCAGATTGATGAAATCAACATCTATGGAAACACAGCCCTTCACCTGGCCTGCTACAACGGGCAGGATGCTGTAGTTAACGAGCTGACTGACTACGGTGCTAATGTGAACCAGCCCAACAACAGCGGGTTCACCCCTCTGCATTTCGCTGCTGCCTCCACACATGGTGCTTTGTGTCTTGAGCTATTAGTAAACAACGGGGCAGATGTTAATATCCAGGTATGACACTCTTTGTCTCTGTGCTACATACCTTTGCATTGAGCGTCCATTGGAGCAAAATCAACTCTTGTAAATGATGTTTTAGAATCAGAACTCTGAGTTCCTTGCCTCCCACAGCCTTGTCCTGTATTGGCATGCTGTAGAAACGTAGCTGTGTCATTGCTGCAGAAGTGGTAGGACCAGCTGGAAGGCACTGAGGTTCTAGCCACATGCTTTTGGTGGCTTAGTGAATGTTCTAGAGCGCATACTGCATCTCAGGGATGTTGACATGGCCTAGTTTCTAACACTGAGGTGAATGTAGAGCTGATATGGCAGAGCTGCTGAGCATAAAAGGAAAACCTAATCCAGTGATCTCAGGCCTGTTTCTAACCCTGGCACGGCCCACCAAGGAGTTTCTCAGACACTTTCCAATAGTAAACCCTAGGTAGTGACTGTAGTAATGTATCCTTGACCTAATAGTGGTCAACTGGGCCTAACAGTCTTTATTCAGCAAACTTACTGAAGTCTATCTGGTGCCCTCTGTTTGGTTCTGAGGGAGTACTCCAAGATGAGATATGAACTCTGCTCTCAAGGAATTTACAGAACGGTAAGGAAATAGTGTGCGCAGATTCTCACGAGACGAGAGAATGTGATGACTGGCATGAGAGAGTAATAGAGCATTGCAAAGTATAAGAAGCAAGTCAACACTTGCTTCCTGCTTGGGGATCAAAAATGAAGCTTGCTTTTGAGATGAAGAGAGATAGAGAGACTCTGAGAGAGGGCATTCCAGATAGAGAGAACCGCATGAACAAAGGCTTTGGGAGTTCCAAATAGGAAAAGCTCTGGGTAGACTCTAGGCTAGTAGTTAGCTCACCGTGACAGAGAACCAAGAGGTAATGGAATATCCTCCCCTGCAAAAGGGACCTTGTCCTCATCCCAAGCTTCCCTTCTCCCTGGCACACAGGAATCCTAACGCAAGGCCCCGGTGTATTCTCCCTCTGCCTTTGAAAAATGATTCTTTCTGAGATTTAATTTTAAGAATATTGGATCAATCCATTTTAATGACCTTCCCTATTCACTGTTAAAATCTTTTTACATTTTTTCTTATAATTTTTAATAGTGGGGAAATATGAGACAATTTTCAGAATAGCAGTTTATTGACCTTGAAGGGAGCAGAAATTGTATGAAAAAAAGGAGCCAGGAACAAGCTGAAATTTGACAGGACCAAGGAAGAAGTCTTATCAACTGGCTGAGGAGTTGGGGCTTCTATAAACTGCAGGAACCACTAGTCATTATAGAGGTCATGTGATCCAAACTGAGCATTAGAAATAGTAATCCAGTCACAGAACAGCAGAGACAGAAAATAGGTAGGAAAAAATTGCATATGTGATGACATAAACATTTTTAATGTTTATATGGCAAAACAAAACCACAAAAAACAACAAACCCTAACATATACAAAATTGAAAGAGGAACAACTAAGAGAAAATTTTCTATATTATACATGATAAGCCAAGATTTACTATATTTAATATATAAAGAGCTCATATAAACCAATAAGAAAAAGTCTGATAACCTACTAGAAAATATGTGTAAAAGCAAGTCACAAGAGAGAGAAGACAATATCCATTAAACCTATGAAAAATATTCAGTATTATTAGTAATTAGAAAAATGCAAACTAATACACAAGTATATTTGCCTTTATGATTGGCAAATATGAAAAAGACTGGTAATACCTAGTGTTATCAGTGAAAGAATATGCAATAAGTAAATATCTAATTTTTTAATTTTAAAAAAGTTATTTCTGGGTATATGCATAGAAAGAGAAAAAGACTTGGAATATATACCAGTATATTATCACTGCAGAGAGGCAAAATTATGATTTGGATTTGTAATCGTCTTTATATATTTGTTTTAATTTTCTGATTGTGATACATCAGCATGTTATTTTTATATCCAGGTGAAAAAAAGAACCCATTTTTATTTTTATAAAAACAAAATTCAGGTGTAGTGGACCTAGACAGAGGACAATTAGAAAATAACTGGAAGTCAGTAAAACTCATCTAGATAAGAGGTACTGAGGACAGAGGAGGGGGTGACAGCCAACAGAAGAGAGAGGCTTTGCAGAAAGAAAATCAATGACATTTGGTTGGATAGGAGTTGGAGGAGTTGAAGACAAGTGTAAGAGCTGAAATCTGGTTCAGAGGTGACAGAGCACAGGGGTTAAGTGTTCAGTTCTTAGGCTAGGCTGCCTCGACTCCAATCCTAGCCTTGACTTTCAGTAATTATATAATCAGAAACAGCCTCCCTGGGTGTCTGTTTATCTGTAAAATTGGGGAAACAGCAACATCTTCTTCATGGAACCACTGTGAGGATTAAACAAGTCATCTCGCATAAATTACTTAGAATGGTGTCTGCCACGTGGCAAGCACTCAGTAAATGATTGTTGTTATGAGGAGGGATGTCAGGAGAAAGAATAGGCTTAGGAGGTAAAACTGATAAGTTTAGTTTTTGAGAAGGTGGTTTTGAGCCTTTGGTACAGCCAGTCTGAGAAAACCAATAAGGGAACATGCAAGCCTCCAGCGTGGGAGAGCAGAAGAGAATAGAAGAAAAAACTTAGGCTGCCTCATTCACGCAGAGGTGATGGATCTTGGAGGCTGGAAAAGGATGAGGTCACCCAAGGAGAGAGTACGTCATAGCATGAGTGGAGAAAGGGATGGAGGGTGCCAAGATCCCTTTAGTCTTAAGATCGGGAGGAGGAGGAAGAGCCAGAAATGGATGAAAAAAGAAGAGTTAGAGAAAATAGAAAGGAAGTGGAGAGGAGTATAATGTCTTCATGGAGGTAGAGAATAGGTAGAAATGAAGAAGTAGAATAGATAAAGAGAATTTCAGAGTTTCATATCTTGTAAGTGGAGCCCATCCAGGGTCCTAAATGGGGGTAAGGGAAGGTCTACGGGGACATCAAGAGACAAAGGAACTATAACCCAAGGTGAGAAGTGTCATCGTATGGTGTTGAAGTCACAGAGGATGGTGGTGAGAAGGCAGGAGGTTAACAAGTGGCCAAATTGGCAGTGTCTCCAACTTGTGACACTTGTATTGCCATGCTGGTATATGAAGGACATCCTTCAATTCTCCAAAGAAAATAAAATTATTATTGAAGTTAAATAAAGTAGCTCTCTTCACCAACTTTCACCTAATTAATTCAGGGGGTTGTCTGATGCTCTCCATTCCCCCTTTGAAAACACGCCGCCTGATGCTCTCAGTGTGCCTGACAGCAAGGCTAGAAGGCCACTTTCTGGAACATCCACCCACTTCCCCCAGTTAACTGACTAGTGCTCAGTTCAGATTAGTTGAGGGACTCCAACTATATGGAGTTTATGACAGCCTTCTTCTCCATAAATTGGACCTGGAAAGCATGCTACTTAATTTTAATAATTAATTTTTCCCCATAGACTGCTAATCATCAATAGAATATGAGAAATACGTTTCTTAAAATCTGAGACTTAGGTTTACATAGTAGCTGATCTGCATAAATGGGACTTTGGTTAAAGTCTAGCCATCTCCCTCAGTCTCCTTTCATCTCTTCTGTTTACGTCCTCAAGTTTCCTTCTCTTGAATCCTCCTTCACGATTCCAGATGCGCTCTGGAGGCACGGATTTTCTAACATTTCCGTAGAGCCATTTTGTCTGACTCTGGAGGTAGCTTTTTAATTGAAGTTGTTATCTCTCTGTACCACATTGCTCCTTGGATTTTGAAAGTGTTTGTAGATCCCAAGACAATTTGTTTAGATTTTCCGAGGGAAATAGCATATTGAAATGTAGCCAGTACCCACCCACGTGGTCCACTTTGTTTTCCTCTCTCCTCACAAAGTACTAAAAGTGATGTCTTCATGAGCAATTACAAGACGATGGAGAGAGAAGGAAGGATATGTGTCCTGTGCACATTTTACAGCCCTTCATTTTGCTTAGATCGACCATGGGCCTGTCTCTGACTTTGTAATGTTGGTTTGATTCTGATAAGTAGTAAAGACACAATACTTCACACAATAATCCATTGACGGTTCACTTGTATTTTGCAAATAGGAAGAGCATGAGAAGATACAAAATAATTTTTCTTCTCCATTACAGACTACATCGTAATTCCAGTAACATCCCAAAGCTCTTTCTAGGAGCATTCAAAATGTTAAAGAAGGCACTAAATACATAGCTATTCCAAATACTACTTAGATGGATTCAGAAATTACCCCTGCCAGGTTGCCTACCTCCTGGTCACTAACATTCAGACTGCCCATGGTCTGAATTCTTTCCTGTCCCTGGGCCCTTAGGCTGTGTAGCCCTCAGACACTGGAGCTGAAGTCCGTCACACATCTCCTGAAGGGAACCAGCTCCCTTCTTTATAGGTACCAGGTCCAAAATATAGAATGAGTTGTACTGCAGAGGTCGAAGGTGAAAACTAGAACAGGCAAGAGAGAGAAAGCAGTGATAAGGGCATTAGGCTTGGATATTTGGAGAGGATGTCAAGAAAAAAGAGAGGAATTAATGAGAATCAACCATGTACCATCTCTGGCCTTTAGAACCATTTAAAAAATTGGACTACATATGGCTTTTGGCAAATTAGGGTTTTAGATTGCCCTTCCCTTGAATCAGGAAGGCCTTTTGGGTTTCTGACACATTCCCCCTAACCCCCTGCAAGGCTGGCCTTAATGTTATCTTATGGAGGCTCTATTGCCTTCTAGTAGGGCCTCTGAGCTGTGTGACTCCAGGAAGCACATGCCACAGACAACACAATGCCTTCAAGTTCCTAGCTGGTAACAACGTCTGTGAGTTTAGGGGAGGTCTGGGGGATGTTGGAGGATGAGGAAAGAAGGTATTTGGTGTGAAAGGCATGGATGGATTTCTGAGGAGAATGGTGGTCAAGGAAATTGAAATACTCCATTTAGTTCAAGGGTCAATCTTCCTTGAAGGATGTTGAATTCTGCCCTGAAAGAGTACTAATATTCATAAAATATTCTTTTTTTTAAAGATTTTATTTATTTATTTGACACAGAGAGAGAGAGCGAGCACAAGCAGGGGGAGCAGCAGGCAGAGGGAGAGGGAGAAGCAGGCTCTCCGCTGAACAGGGAGCCCTACTCAGGGCTCGATCCCAGGACCGCAGGATCATAACCTGAGCTGAAGGCAGATGCTTAACAGACTGAGCCACCCAGGCACCCCATCGTAAAATATTCTTAATCTTTTTTTGGTTTTCCTTCATGACCATGGCTGAGCCGTGCCTAAATCAATAGAAGGGTTTCTTGCTTAATTAAAACCTCAAAATAACAAAATTTTCCAAGACAAAATCTCAAAATAACAACTAATGGAAAAATGACTCTAGAAATAGGAAAGAGACTAGAAATTAAGAAAATCTTATAAAAGCAAAGCTTTGAATAAGAGGAAGAATTGAATATATCCTTCACTTTGACAATGCAAGGAATGTTTTGTCCTTGTCTGAAGTTCCTAAAACAGCAATAACAGCAAGTCCCCCCATGTAATAAATTTCTCAGGCAGATAATGGAACTCAGTAGGATCCCTGGTCTCAACCGGAATATCCTGAGTTCTAACTTGTAAAGACTAAACAAAAAGTATTATCCTTTGACCTTCATTAGTTTCCAATGGCTTTTTGAAATAGCAAGTTCCTTTTACATCCAAACCATGTAAGCACAACTGTTCCAAAATGGCTCCGTAATATTCTCAATGCTTCCTGTCCTCCCTCCCCCACCTCCTGCCACCATATCCCTCAGCGGGGAAAAACCAGCTCAGGACTGGACTTAGTGGTAGATGAACCCAGGCAAAGATAGATCCCACATAGCTGTGCTTTATATTTTACCAAAATTTGGTCGTCTGTATTTATTTGCCCTGTTACCAAAGGCACAAGCACTCCATGGGACAAAAGGTCGTGCTGTTTGCCTTCCCTGAAATAGAACGAGCTTTGTAAACTGCATACCACGGAAAGGGGTTACTTCTGCTTTGGCTGGCTGGCTGCAATTTAGGTAGTTACTACCAAGTTGGTGGTTATTCCCCGGTAAAGCCTTTAAGCTATTTTCTAGACATGGAAAAGTTCTTCGCTAAATATTTATAAAGATATTATCTAAGCACTAAAATATTTATGGCTTTATATATATTTAACTAAACGCTAATTAGTTGTGTTTTCAGTTAAACTTAAGAGACAATATTGGAGCAAAATTTAAAGAAATAGCACCACCTAGGGACAGGTTAATGTCAACTCGGTGATTTCTGTAATTGTGTCCTTGGTCTCTTGGTTGCTGCTCCTTTTCCTTTAATGTACTGTATGGTGGCTAACATAATATAATAAAAAATCATAAAAAACAACAACAACAACAACAAAACTACCATTTCAGTAAAGCTTCAAGCTTACTTCCATCTTCCTTTCTCAATCTTTTCTGACTCTGGTTATAATCATATTAGATGAGAAAAGTACCTATTCTTCCCCCATCTACCTGATGACTTTTCACTATAAAGATTATTTTTCAATCGATGCACTTACCGTTCTGATTAACTCTTTCCTTGGCAAAGATTGTGCACAACTCCTTTCTTCCTTTCTAAGAAATAGACTTACATGATATAATAAAATATCTTCTGTTAAACCCTTTTGGTTTTATAAGCTATTCCAGCCCCCTCAGTCTAAAGTAGTGTCTCCAAAACCTTAACGTGCTGTACAGGTTAGAAATGGGGATCCCTTTACCCAGTTCTAGCTCAGTGGCCTGGGTTAGGGGACAGAACTCACATTTTTTAAAATAATTTTTATTTTGTTATATTAGTCACCATACAGTACATCCCCAGTTTTGGATGCAATATTCCATGATTCATTATTTGCATATAATACCCAGTGCACCATGCAATATGTGCCTTCCTTACTACCCATCACTGGCCTATCCCAATCCCCCACCCCTCTCCCCTCTGAAGCTCTCCGTTTGTTTCCCAGAGTCCATAGTCTCTCATGGTTCATTCCCCATTCTGTTCACACCCCCTTCATTCTTCCCTTCCTTCTCCTACTGATCTTCCTATTTCTTATGTTCCATAAATGAGTGAAACCCTATGATAATTGGTCTTTCTCTGCTTGACTTATTTTACTTAGCATAATCTCCTCCAGCCCGCCCATGTTGCTGCTAATGTGGTGTAATTGTTCTTTCTGATGGCTGAGTAATATTCCATTGTATATATGGACCACATCTTCTTAATCCAGTCATCTGTTGAAGGGCATCTCGGCTCCTTCTACGATTTAGCTATTGTGGACAATGCTGCTATGAACATTGGTGTGCATATGGCCCTTCTCTTCACTACGTCTGTATCTTTGGGGTAAATACCCAGTATTGCAATGCCTCGGTCATAGGGTAGCTCCATTTTTAACTTTTTAAGGGACCTCCACACTGTTTTCCAAAGTGGCTGTACCAACTTGCATTCCCACCAACAGTGTAAGAGGGATCCCCTTTCTCCACATCCTCTCCAACATTTGTTGTTTCTTGCCTTGTC